>NC_133793.1:8333464-8501638 GCF_003597395.2 Chelonoidis abingdonii
CTTCCGTAGCTATCCCATTAGTTTCCCGCAGGTTTTCCCCCGCCCCTTTTGGAGTTCTGGGGGAAGAGCTACCCACAATGCAACGCTTCAGAAATCGACGTTAGCCTTGGACCATGGACGCACAACGCCGAATTACTGTGCCTAGTGTGGCCGCATAAAATCGAATTTATAATATCAGTTTTATAAAACCGATTTTAGCTAATTCGATATTATCCCATAGTGTAGACGTGGCCCCAGATCCAACCCGCTCCCCTCCCCAGAACTTTAGAGACATTTGGACCAAGATCTCAGCTTTGCATCTCCAGTACGTATCTATGCCTAATCCAATGAAGCACTGATCTTCTGACCTTGTCTTCAGTTCCGGCTTCCCAGAAGTCCAGGTCATACTTCAGATCGATAAAGGTGCTCTCCACACAGGAAGCCAGGGGGAAAGCGGCACTCACGTTGATTGTACTTTCCGTCATGCTCACTTCTAGTGCTGGGGGAGCCAGTTCCACTGTAATTGAGTGCCCAGATGTTAGAGCAGCACTCACATAGATCCCAGTATGCAGCCAAAAGCCAGTCACCCAAATAGGCCACGTACAAAGTAACCCAGGACACTAAGTTTTTGTGAAGCTCAGGCTCTTTCTTAGATGGATGCAAAGAGTTCAAAGCCAGTTCTCAGGCCTGCCGACAGCAAGGGTGGGCCCCAGGGCAGAAGAGTCAATGGGCCCCCACGTATGCACAAGCTGCACCCACGTGGCTGCGGGCCACTTGACATTTGGGTGGTGCTGTGCCCACGCTGGCTGGTGGTCAGCAAGCTGCCGGCTCCGCTGCTGGGCATGCTCTTCCGACACAGCCAGGGCTTCCACATGCACACCCAGTTGGGTTGCCAACTGTCTAATCGCGCAAACCCAAGGACGCTTGCCCCACCCCTACCCCTGCCCCTTCCACTGGGAGGGAATTTGGGTGTGGGTGGGGATGCCGGGTCAGACTCTGGGAGGGAGTTTGGACACAGGAAAGTGTGTGGTCTCTGGGAGGGAGTTTGGGTGTGGGAGGGGGTGTGGGCTCTTGGTGGGAGCTTGGTGCGGGATCTAGGCTGGGGCAGGGGGTTGGGGTACAGGAGCGGGTCAGGGGGTCAGCGCTTACCTTGGGCAGCTCCCAAAAGCGGCTGGCACACCCCTCTGGCAGTGTGTCCTAGGCGGGGGGTCTAAGAGGTCTCTGCGCGCCACTGTCCGCAGGCACCGCCCCACAGCTCCCATTGGCCACAGTTCCCAACCAATGGGAGCTGTGGAGTCAGTGCTTGCGGTGGGGAAAGTGCATGGAGACCCCCCTCTCCAGGGGCCGTAGGGACATGCCCGCTGCTTCCGGAGCAGCGCGGAGTGAGGGTGGGCAGGAAGCCTGCCTTAGCCCCGCTGCGCTGCCGGCGGTGGCCCCCAGTCCATTTTAATCACCCCGGCCCCTGACCAATTGCCCCCTTTACCCCCATCAGTGAGTCTGTCAGTGCTTGAAGCATCTGACTTGGGGGTAGCCACTTGATCTGCAGAAGCCATGATCTCAGTGAACATGTTGGATAATGAAGGACAAAGAGCCTGCGATCAGAAACTCCCCAACGGGCACTGTTCTTCCCCCAGGTGAGGTTATTGAGACTCAGCTCTCTGCATAGGGCCTACAGCTGTAGTGTGGGTCTGTTCTATTCAGGTTCTTATGCCGTGCCCATCACCATGGTATCTGAGCACCTTACGAAATCTTACAAGCGTGGAAGAGAGTAGAGGGAAACTCCAAACTCTTCTAGTGCTGTGGGAGCATCACACAAACATTCTCTCTGGAAAGGCCGTTCAGCCATAGCATAGACTAACAATAATGTACCATCAAAATGATATTCCATGAATTCCGACTCCACCCAGGGGGACTGGCGCCCTGCCGACAGGGCTTTGACACGGGCCTTGAACTTGTTGTACGGGTCTGACACACAAGTCAGATTGCAGATGGTTTGGGAAATATTTCTGCAGTGTTGGACCCTTTCCCACTGCTTTTTGTGATCCCATCTGAAAGAAGAAACAAAACCAACAGAGGGTTGAACATCTAGGGCTTCTTTGGGCTAGCAGGGGTGGGGTTTTGCAGAATTAGCACCAAATGTGGCTGAGGGCTTATGGCAGAGCTCTCCCCACATTTGCCTATTCCCAGGGATTGGCCTTGGCAAAGGGACAGAGCCCAAATTCTAATTATTTAAATGGCCCCAAAGATTTACATTCTGGTTTACAGCAACAGAATGAAAGGAAGGATTGCCCAGTGGTTAGGGTGCAAACCTGGAACTCGGGCAACCATGGATCAAATCCCTTTTTCTGACTCAGACTTCCTGGGTGACCTTGGGAAAATCACACACGCCATGACACTGGTGGTGGCATGGTGTAGGGTACATGTAGTGACAAACTGCAGTGAAAAGCGGGCTGCACAGGGAAGGCAGCAGGGAAATTCTCGGTTAGTGGGAAGCTGCTGCAGCCTGTCCTCACTGCCTCCTCCCTGCCAGAGCCTTTCCTGACTGATAGAGGCATTCCCTGCCACAGGGAAAGGCTCTGACAGCAGGGAGATAGCAGGACACTACACTGCTAAAAATAGCAATGCAGATATGGTAGGCCCAGCCTGGGCGTGTACGGCCGTGTAGGGTACACACACTAAGGTTCTGGCATGTCTCCACTCTACAGGGCTAAGCAGTGCTTTGCCGCCTACACTGCTATTTACTCCTGTGCTGGGAGGGGGCGTGCTATGTCTGAACTTCACACACCACGGTAAGCATAGACACAGCCTTAGTGTCCGTGCCTCAGTTTCCTCATCTGTAAAACAGGGTTAATAGCACTGCCCTGCCTTGCAGGGTAGTCAGGACGAGCAGCACCTTAAACATGGTCAGGCACTTAGATATTACAGCGATGGGGGCCATATAAGTACTTAAGGTAGAAGGAACGGGACTCAGTCTCTTTCCTAAAAAGCTTTGCAACCCCAGGCCAAGATTTTCAAATGTGACTTGGAATTTTAGGCACCTGTGGGGTTTTTTTGGGTACTCTACTTGAGCTGCCTTAAAAGGTCCTGATTTCCAGGGAGATGGTCCTCTGCAACTCCTGAGGATCAGGTCCCTTGAAAGTGTCTCACACTGGGGCCTGCAAGTCACTTTTGAAACTCTTAGCTTAAGCATATTGGGCCTGCTCCAGGCCTGTGGAGGCCAGTGGAAAGGCTCCCATTGACATCCCTGTGAGATGGATCAGGATCTGCAAGTCCTCCCATTGTGGGCTGCACAAGCAGGGCCTGGGGATGGAGAGGCCAACACAGGCAGGAGGAGAGGCAGCCCAAGGGAGGGAAGGCTGGTGGAGGATCAAAGGAAGGGGAGGTTTGAAGCAATGGGTTTTAAGGAGAGATAAGAGAGAGATTGTGCTTGGTAGATGAAAACAAGGGGCCAGATTCTCCACTTCATCTGGCCAGATGAAAACAAGGGGCCAGATTCCTGCTGGTGAAACGCCATTTCTCCAGTTATACGGTCATCAACGGACAGACTCCTACTGACTTGGCTCAGGCCCCAAAGGAACCAGACCCTTGGGGACGGACACCACCTGGAGAGGGAGGCAAAGCCGGAAGCAGGGGCCAGCTGAAGGGAGCAGCAGAGAGAGAGAGGAGGGCAGAGCCTGGGGCAGGCAAGATTAAGGAACTTGAAACTGCAGTGGTAAGAGACAGGAAGCCAGAGAGGAACCACAGGGGTGTGCTCAGAATGGCAGGGGAGAAAGGGAATTGTAGCAGCCAGGCTGCGTGGGGTGCAGTAGGAGGGTCCCCGTAACAGCACAGAGAGCAAACACGGCCCTGCTGACCTGGGCAGCGCTGGGGAACACTTTTAACCAGGCTCTAAGCTGCCTGAACCCCAGCTCCCCTCAGTGCTCTACACAGGGTTGCCAACTTTTAATCGCACAAAACAGAACACCCTGGCCCCATCCCCCACCCTACCTGTTCCCTGGGGCCCCACCACTGCCCCTTCTGTTAGACCTTACCCCCTACTCACTCCATCCCCCCTCCCTCTCTCTTCCCACCCTCTCCCCCACCCTCACTCACTTGCTCATTTTCACTGGGCTGAAGCAGGGGGTTGGGATGTAGGAGAGGGAATGGCTCTGGGTGGGGCCAGGGATGAGGGGTTTGGGGTGCAGGAGGGGGGTCTGGGCTGGGGCTGAGGGGTTTGGAGTTTGGGAGGGGGCTCTGGGCAGGGGCAGGGGTTGGGTGAGGGAGGGGGACTGGCTCTGGGCTGGGGACAGGCTCTGGGTAGGACCAAAATGAGTAAGTTCAGAGTGTGGGAGGGGGCTCAGGGCTCCGGGGGGTTGGAGTGTGTGTGTGGGAGGTGAGGGCTCTGGGGGTGTGGGCTCTGGCTGGGGCCCAGGATGAGACATTTGGGGTGGAGGAGGGGGCTCCGGCCTGGGGCTGAGGGGTTTGGAGTGGGAGGGGGCTCTGGGCTGGGGCAAGTGGTTGGGGCGCAGGAGGGAGTGGGAGATGCAGGCTCCAGGAGGGTGTTTGGGTGCAGGAGGGGTCTCAGGGCTGGGGCAGAGGTTTGGGGTGTGGGAGAGGGTTCGGGGTGTTGGCTCCAGGCGGCTCTTACCTCAGGTGGCTTCTGGGAAGCTGCCAGCATGTCCCTCAGTTCCTAGGTGGAGGCGTGGCCAGGTGGCTCTGTGCGTTGCCTCACCCTCAGGCATCACTCCCGCAGCTCCCAATGGCTGAAGTTCCCAGCCAATGGGAATTGCAGAGCCAGTGCTCATGGGAGGGGCAAGGTGCAGAGTCACCCTGGCAGCGTCTCCACCTAGAGGCTGCAGGGACATGTCCCTGCTTCTGGAGAGCCACGTGGAGCCAGGTAGGGAGCCTACCAGCCCCGCACAAACAGGACTTTTAATGGCCTAATCAGTGGTGCTGACTGTAGTCGCCAGGTTCCCTTTTCGACTGGGTGTTCAAGTTGAAAACCAGCCATCTGGCAATCCTAGCTCTACAAGGGACGGCCTTGTAGCTGATCAGTTTGTTTGCGGGCCTGGACCATCCAGCATAAAAAGCTAGGAACGGACCCTGCTAATAGAACTGCCACCCACAGTTCTCCCCACACCCCACCTGCCATGGGGAACAAGCCCCAGGCACTCCTAGTCACTTTCCCTTGCGGGACACCCACCTTCGGTACCTCACAGTATACAGCACATCTGGTGGGGACCCCTCCCCGGGGAGCCACATTAAAGCCATGCCAAAATCCTTCGACAGCAGCGTCACGTTGCGAGGGGGGGACGGTGGCACGGAGGGCTGCCACAGAGCTAAGGAGCCTGGAAAGGAAGGAAATAGGAAGGAAAAGCTATTTGAATGCTCCAGGCTTGATTCTGGGGCTGGGACTGGTTTGGGCGCTCATGGGAGAACAGCACGTGTGAGGACCTACTGCTCTCTGATGCCTTTCTGCAGCGCTCCTGATGGGCGTGATTCACCCCAGCCCTGAGGGGTGTTGGGACCAAGTTTTGATTTTGCCCATCTTCCTGCCCCTCAGGCTTTGTCCTTCAAGCGCAAGAACCAGCTTGGTGCATCTGAGTCCAGCCTCAGTGAGGTCATAGGCTGCCCACACTTTTCTCAACCCCTGGGAGCAGCTTGGGGTTCAGATCCAGCTCTGGGGAAAGGACTGGATCAGTTCTTAGTTGACATGCTCTGGTTTGACAGTGCTGCCTTCAGTTCTTATGGCAATTCCTCAGACAACTGTTTCAACTCCAATTTTTTAAAACATGTTTCTCCAAAAGTTCCAGATTTCTGAGTTCGAAGCAGGTCACGGCCCTGCCAGCCCTACACACCAGGCACCTGGGGTTTTCAGGACAGAACCAATTTCTATCTATCCCTGCTCCTTCAGGAGGATGCTTTTTAGGGTGGGTCCACATCTGAGGTGGGGGTGTGATGCCCAGCTCATGTAAATGTACTTGCATTAGCTCAGCATGAGCCAGTCCCTAAAAACAGCAGTATGTCCACAGCAGCACTGGTAGCGGCTCGGACTAGCCATCCTGAGAACAATCCCGCCTGTGCCCCCACGGACACACTGCTAGTTTTAGGCATTACTAGAGCATAGCTAGTGTGGGTATATCTCCATGAACAGGGAATCGCACCTCCCATTTCAAATGTGGGCATATCTGAGAGGAAAACCTTTAATTTGATATTTATCCACCCCAGAGCCTTACATTTCACTCCTGTTTACATGGCCAAGGCCCCGTCCACAGAGACTGTGAGTGTTTCGGCAAAGACAAAGCAAAAAGCACATGCTATGCTTAGACTATGCCTTTAGCATGAGCAAAGCAGCACAAAGATTTCCATACTGTACCTAGAATCTGCTGTAAGGAAGACAGAGCCACCAGGATTCTAATTCTCCCGGCAGACATGCTGAAGCTGAGACTTGTAATGTGTTTCTTTTCTCATGACCACTTTCATTATCCAGTTTCCTGTAATAAGTTACGTTGCCAGTCAGCCACCTACAGGAGAACACAGGAACCACTCCCTGAGATAAAGGTAGCCTCACACATCAGCTGCAGTTCAAAGACAGAGCTATAGTTTGAACACAGGACACCTGTGTGTAAGGGCATGGAGCTCCCGGTTTAATGATTGCTGTAATAAAAGAAAACAGCTCTCAATCTTCAATGATAAATACACTCTAGCCTTCCTTTCCAAAGTGTTTTACAAATAATTCTGCTTCCAAATAGCCCTCTGGTGTTGGGAAGTATTCTTAGATCCATACATAGATTTTAGGGGCAGAAGAGATCATTATGATTACCTAGCCCAGTGGTCTCCAACCTTTTCCGGGTGGCAGGCGCCAGACGATGAGCCACCGAGGACCGTGGCCGGCAGACAAGCATCCGCCAAAATGCCACTGAGAAGCAGCAACGTCAAGAGGCATCACCGCTGAAATGCTGCTGAAGTAGCATCATCAAGAGGCGTCACCACCAAAATGCCGCCGAAAATCACCTCTTGATGACGCTGCTTTTTGGCGGTAATGCCTCTTGATTACGCCGCTTTTCGGCAGCATTTCGGCAGATGCTTGTCCTCCGGCCAGTACACGGGCACACATAGATGCCCCAACGGGCGCCATTGCGCCCGTGGGCAATGCGTTGGGGACCACTGACCTAGCCTGCATATCTAGTAGCAGGCCAAAGGATTTCATCCAGTCATTCCTGTGTTGAGCCTATATCTTTGGGTTCAGCATATTTTGAGAAGACATTATTATGCTCATTTTACAGATGAGGAAACTGAGTCACAGAGATGTGAAAGTGACCTGCCAAAGTCACACTGAATCAGTGGCAGAGCTGGGACTGGACTCCAGGTCTACACCCAGTCACACCCCTGGGCACTTTCTCACAGAGACCATAGGTTTCTCCTTGGTGTATTGAGAACTGTTAATGCTCCAGGCTGACCCAGTGCACCCCCTTGCCAGTGGGTGTGGTGTTGCAGGTAAGCCCTGACGATTTTTCTCTCACCAGCATTTCAAAAAGTCCAGACAGACTGATAGACGATTGTGGAGAGTTTCACTGATTAACAAAAAAGGCAATGCAGAACATAAAACTTTCACTCCAGCATTTCCACACCCCCAGCATCTCTGCTAGTGCAGATGCTCTAAGCTAACGAGAGAAATGTTGAAATTTCTCCACCAAGCTCTACCCAGAGGCTGGTTTGCTCACTGCCTGCCTGCATTGCACAGTGGAACCTTCACTTGCAGGAGAACCAAAGCAGGGGAGCAGGGTATGGGCAGCCACTGTTTTGTTCCTGTCATTGGCCCTGGGGCATCCCCTCATCCCCCTTTCCCGGACACATTCCCGGCCACTCTCCAGATATGCTCAAGTCCTGGGCACCAACAACTCTTTAGGATGCCTCAAATCTCAGTGAGGGATCTACTGTGTCTGTTAATGAGGCTGGAGGGCAGATGCTGCATCTGTGATGCTCCCCTGTGGTGGTGAACAGGACAGCTGGGGAGAGACACGCACACAGGAGGTGTGAGCAGTGCACAGAGAGACAGCGAATGCACATGTGTGTGCTAGGGCTGCCTGCACATATGTGCCTAGAATGAAAGGCTGACACACAGGGTTGTTGATAGCCAGGTGATCTTTATCCCTAGGCCCCAGTCATCTGACATGCTTCAGGGTTATAACAGGTTAATATCCCCATCCATGGCAGAGGTCAGACAGCATTCATTGACTACAGTGCCGAAAGAGGGTGACTGACCAGGGTGAAGGTAGAGGAAGTTTCCAGACCTGGAATGGGGTTGCACAGGAAGGCGAGTAGCAATTTCTGACTTTTCTCCCCACTCTGAAGCAGAGTGAGAAGCAGCATCTAGGCAAACACCTCACTTCAGGTCTTCCTAAGAGCCCTGGAGGCAGGTCATTATAAAAGAGAACATGCAATTTTTAGCAAGAGTTAGCAGACCCCGACCTCCGTGCCTGAGTGTCCCTGTAGAACATCAGGGGTGAAAAGGCCTCACGGAAGCCAATGGCAAAACTCCCTTTGACTTCAACAGGGTCAAGGTTTCAGCCCCCAAAAACTAACTAAACCACAGCAAAGAAACAAGCTAACATGGCAGGTCAGTACCAGCAGGTGGTGCTGCCTAGCAAGCAAAACCCATGGATAGTTAGCACACGGAATGCAGGAGGAGACAGGTATTAATCTGGGATGGTATTGAGACTCATTTAGGAAATTGAAATGTGCTTTATTAAAACTCCCTCCACCTCCAGTATCCTCCAGTGCCCTTTTCTGTACTGGCTTTTCAAAGGTGTCCACTAACTTTGGGCATCCAATATGAGACCCTTACAGCCGAATTCTGCTCTCATGCCAGCATACCAAGAGTTCAGTGGGGCTGTGTGGTCTCCAGATTGCCTGAGCCAGAACCTTAAACAGTGTGTAAAATCCAGGTTGTCCCTCAGCGTGTAGGGCACTGGCCTGGAAGTCGGGAGAGCTGGATGCTTTTCCCAGCTCTGCCCTTGATCTATCTGTGTCTCTTTCCCCTGACAGAACAGGTCATGCAGGGGGAGGAGTGGCACTAAATGTGAAAGAAAACGTAGATTCAAATGAAGTGAAAATCTTAAGTGAATCCACATGTTCCATAGAACCTCTATGGATAGAAATGTCATGCTCTAATAAAAATATAACATTAGGGATCTATTATCGACCACCTGACCAGGACAATAATAGTGATGATGAAATGCTAAGGGAAATTAGAGAGGCTATCAAAATTAAGAACCCAGTAATAGTGGGGGATTTCAATTATCCCCATATTGACTGGGAACATTTCACTTCAGGACGAAATGCAGAGATAAAATTTCTCGATACTTTAAATGACTGCTTCATGGAGCAGCTGGTACGGGAACCCACAAGGGGAGAGGCAACTCTAGATTTAATCCTGAGTGGAGCGCAGGAGCTGGTCCAAGAGGTAACTATAGCAGGACCGCTTGGAAATAGTGACCATAATACAATAACATTCAACATCCCTATGGTGGGAAGAACACCTCAACAGCCCAACACTGTGGCATTTAATTTCAAAAGGGGGAACTATACAAAAATGAGGGGGTTAGTTAAACAAAAGTTAAAAGGTACAGTGACTAAAGTGAAATCCCTGCAAGTTGCATGGGCCCTTTTTAAAGACACCATAATAGAGGCCCAACTTCAATGTATACCTCAAATTAAGAAACACAGTAAAAGAACTAAAAAAGAGCCACCGTGGCTTAACAACCATGTAAAAGAAGCAGTGAGAGATAAAAAGACTTCCTTTAAAAAGTGGAAGTCAAATCCTAGTGAGGCAAATAGAAAGGAGCACAAACACTGCCAGCTTAAGTGCAAGAGTGTAATAAGAAAAGCCAAAGAGGAGTTTGAAGAACGGCTAGCCAAAAACTCCAAAGGTAATAACAAAATGTTTTTTAAGTACATCAGAAGCAGGAAGCCTGCTACACAACCAGTGGGGCCCCTTGACGATCGAAATATAAAAGGAGCGCTTAAAGACGATAAAGTCATTGCGGAGAAACTAAATGGATTCTTTGCTTCAGTCTTCACGGCTGAGGATGTTAGGGAGATTCCCAAACCTGAGCCGGCTTTTGTAAGTGACAAATCTGAGGAACTGTCACAGATTGAAGTGTCACTAGAGGAGGTTTTGGAATTAATTGATAAACTCAACATTAACAAGTCACCGGGACCAGATGGCATTCACCCAAGAGTTCTGAAAGAACTCAAATGTGAAGTTGCGGAACTACTAACTAAGGTTTGTAACCTGTCCTTTAAATCGGCTTCAGTACCCAATGACTGGAAGTTAGCTAATGTAACGCCAATATTTAAAAAGGGCTCTAGAGGTGATCCCGGCAATTACAGACCGGTAAGTCTAACGTCGGTACCGGGCAAATTAGTCGAAACAATAGTTAAGAATAAAATTGTCAGACACATAGAAAAACATAAACTGTTGAGCAATAGTCAACATGGTTTCTGTAAAGGGAAATCGTGTCTTACTAATCTATTAGAGTTCTTTGAAGGGGTCAACAAACATGTGGACAAGGGGGATCCAGTGGACATAGTGTACTTAGATTTCCAGAAAGCCTTTGACAAGGTCCCTCACCAAAGGCTCTTACGTAAATTAAGCTGTCATGGGATAAAAGGGAAGGTCCTTTCATGGATTGAGAACTGGTTAAAAGACAGGGAACAAAGGGTAGGAATTAATGGTAAATTCTCAGAATGGAGAGGGGTAACTAGTGGTGTTCCCAAAGGGTCAGTCCTAGGACCAATCCTATTCAATTTATTCATAAATTATCTGGAGAAAGGGGTAAACAGTGAGGTGGCAAAGTTTGCAGATGATACTAAACTACTCAAGATAGTTAAGACCAAAGCAGATTGTGAAGAACTTCAAAAAGATCTCACAAAACTAAGGAATTGGGCAACAAAATGGCAAATGAAATTTAATGTGGATAAATGTAAAGTAATGCACATTGGAAAAAATAACCCCAACTATACATACAATATGATGGGGGCTAATTTAGCTACAACGAGTCAGGAAAAAGATCTTGGCGTCATCGTGGATAGTTCTCTGAAGATGTCCACTCAGTGTGCAGAGGCGGTCAAAAAAGCAAACAGGATGTTAGGAATCATTAAAAAGGGGATAGAGAATAAGACTGAGAATATATTATTGCCCTTATATAAATCCATGGTACGCCCACATCTCGAATACTGTGTACAGATGTGGTCTCCTCACCTCAAAAAAGATATTCTAGCACTAGAAAAGGTTCAGAAAAGGGCAACTAAAATGATTAGGGGTTTGGAGAGGGTCCCATATGAGGAAAGATTAAAGAGGCTAGGCCTCTTCAGCTTGGAAAAGAGGAGACTAAAGGGGGATATGATAGAGGTATATAAAATCATGAGTGATGTGGAGAAAGTGGATAAGGAAAAGTTATTTACTTATTCCCATAATACAAGAACTAGGGGTCACCAAATGAAATTAATAGGTAGCAGGTTTAAAACAAATAAAAGGAAGTTCTTCTTCACACAGCGCACAGTCAACTTGTGGAACTCCTTACCTGAGGAGGTTGTGAAGGCTGGGACTATAACAGTGTTTAAAAGGGAACTGGATAAATTCATGGTGGCTAAGTCCATAAATGGCTATTAGCCAGGAAGGGTAAAGAATGGTGTCCCTAGCCTCTGTTCATCAGAGGATGGAGATGGATGGCAGGAGAGAGATCACTTGATCATTGCCTGTTAGCTTCACTCCCTCTGGGGCACCTGGCATTGGCCACTGTCGGTAGACAGATACTGGGCTAGATGGACCTTTGGTCTGACCCGGTACGGCCGTTCTTATGTTCTCCCAAATCCCCAGCTAGTGCCCTAACCACCTATCTGTTCCATTTGTGATTTTTCCTTCAAAAATATTCAAGGGAAAATTAGAAATGTAATGAAAAAAAAAATCAGTCTGGTTTTGGTTTGAATAGAAGATGTTCATTTTGAATTTCAAAAACGAAAATTTAATGAAAAAGGCCATTCAAAATGGTTTCGCATCAAAATTTTCCATAGACAAATTTCACTAAAACAACATTTTTCATGTGGAAACATGTAATTTTCAAGGCCACCTTGGTTTCTGGCCTGAGGCTCTGATCTCACTTCCTTTGCAACCGTCCAAGCCTCTCCCCATGTGTGTGATGCTGGGTGGAAGGGTGCCCTGGAGTTGGGCTGGGAAGATCCCTCTCTGATTCCAACCATGTTTTGCTCCATTTCCACTTCCACAGCAGCCTCCTTCCTCCCACATACCGGTTCGTACAGTGCAGTTACCTTCTGTGGGATGAGTCACACGATAAAGGGAGCAGCCATGGGCACACATACCATATGGCCCTTGCACATTAAGGTTCAGGAATAGCTGTGCATTTCATAAGCAGTGATCACCCTAGGGAGCATCTGTTCCTGTTGCTTTGATCTCTTGGGGAAGACACGTACTCCAAGAGAAGCAGATCAATCAAAGTGACAAGCACACACCGAAACCTCTGAGGTGCTCATGGGTCAAACATGCTGTAACAGCTTCATGCAGAGCCCTGAGTCTGATCCTGGCACTCTGTGGTGTGGCAGCTGGACCTGTCCTTGGTTCTGCGGCTGGAAGAGCTTGAACTTTCCCACCCTATCACTGAGAAGTCCTGGGGTGGTTCTCTTGAAAGAGCTTGCAGTGGAGTGTTTAACCTGTAGCCTGTGGGACTGGGAATTTTGTGACTTAGTATGATATATTTGCTCTCTGGCTGTCTAGGTTCTTATATTAGCCTGGCACTGTGGAATCTGAGTGCTCTGGCTTCCACGGTCTCCGGTATCTTGGTTCCTACTCACTCTGGAAAGTCTTTCAAAGGATTCAGGAAGGCAAAGGAGAAGAGAAGAGCTGAGGAGGGACATGATAACAGTCTTCGAATATGTCAAAGGTTGTCATAAAGAGGATCACTTGTTCTCCATGTCCACCAAGGATAGGACGAGAAGTAATGGGCTTAATTTGCAACAAGGGCGATTAGAAAAACCATTGTATCTGTAAGGACAGTTAAGCACTGGACCGGGTTACCTGGAAATTCCATAAGCTCCCTGTCATCTGAGGTTTTAAGAACAGATTGGACAAACACCTGTCAGGAATGGTCTAGGGATACTTAATCCTGCCCCAGTGGGGGGGGCTGGACTAGATGACCTCTTGAAGTCCCTTTCCATTGCTGTGGCTCTCTGATCACCTCTCATCCCACACGAAGGCCAAGTGGCTGTATTCCATGCTAGCGGAAGTTCCAGGCTCTTTGCAAGGCATTGTGTGGATCAGCTCCATCCCTAGTGGGACTCCTGCATGCACAGATCCACTTAGGTGCTACTTTAACCTCTCTCCTGGGTAACGGTATTGGTGAGACACGTTACTGTAAGGGGAAAGGACCACCCCCGTGTAAACCAATGAGCAGTCCGTGGCAGCAGAGAATTGCCTGCATGGGCACCCCCAGCTGTTTGATCTGGGAGATGGAAATAGGCAGAGGTTTTTACCTGCCTTCCTCGGCCTGAGGAAAGAGAACCTGCCACTCCTGGGAAGTGCAAGATGCACTCACCAGAATCCAATCAGTCCGCACCTCACCCAAGACAAATCTGGCTCAGCTGGCCAAGACTGTATGTTTTACAATATGGTTAGCAATGCCCTAACCAGCCCAACGCTGGGCACACGTTTGTCAGGTCTCAGAAGGGCTGATTACACCTTGCCAGGCCTGTGTTTTTCCACCAATGAGGTAGCAAGTGAGAGTCAACACCAGAAACAGAAGTTGTGTTTTTGATCTTTGCTGTTCTTTTCTTTCCCCTTTTGTGTTTGTCTTGTTTTATCTTCTTAGGAACCAGGATTGGACCTTAACAATGACAGCAACAACAACCACCAGCCCATCTCAACTAACTTCTTTTTTCCCCCAAAAGGCCAAAATTACCATCTTTAATATCCTGTAAGAGACAGTCAGACAAGGGTTTTTCTCTTCTAAATACTCTCTCCAGCAAAACAGAAAGGAAACAAGTATTGTAACTAAAATGAAAGCTGTACTTCACACTATATGTTTCCCTTCACACTATATGTTTCCCTTCTTGTCTGTATCTTTAATAAAAGATTCAAGGGACTTTTAATGGTGTGTTTGCCGAGGGCCTAAGCAGGCTGAGGTCTCTGTATTCCAACCTCTGAACCTTGTTTAAAACTGCTTAACGTTGGACAGTTTCATGGGAATGTTATCAGCGACAACTCTTTGGGACCATACAGTCCATCTGAATGAACACAGACTGGATGGCACTGAGAAAAGACCAAACTCTTTGCTTGGCAGAGGGTTCAAAAGAACTTTTAAGACCTTGCTCCAAATCGGAAATGCGTTGAGTGCTGGCTGTGTTCAGCTCAACAGTCACTCTAAGGTGGAGAATATACTATAGCTGATGGGGAGGGAAGCTAAGTATCTCATTTACCTTACATTGAAACAACATCATGGGAAAGGGAGTGAGCTGCACAGGTGGACATAAGTTGAAGCCAGGGTGAGAGTGCCACCCTAGCGCCAGCCGTATTTTCAAGAGCTCACATGAAGGCAGTGTGGTTCTATCGGATCCTCTTGCAAGCATCAGTGGCCGTTTTTACTCGCTGTTGGGGCAAGAGTGGCATCTGAGTGCTGGCAATGTTTTGCTTTGTAGAGGTTGGCTGGCAAGGCAATAGGTCCTACCAAAGTTAATTAGCCCGCTAAGTACTTAAATACCTCTCGCTTCTATTGTTGCTGAGTCACAAGCCAGGGAAGGGAAGAAGGAACACGCAAAGGTAAAGGTAAATCCAGGCTTACTCACCAGTGAAATAAGTGCTTAACCATTTGATGACCAACGTGGAATGCCTTTGGTGGGGTCCCAAGTTTCTAGTGAGGAAGTGTCCCCGTCGCAGACAGCACCAGCACAACTAGTGTGGACATCAGCAGAGCTCAACATTTCGACCCCAGGGGTCACTGCTGTGAGGACAGATGCATTGTGGGCTAGTTTCTGAAGGAATGGTTGTACAGCCACATCCACACAGGAGCGGGGCTGGTGGAGGGCTTATGTCACGCAGGGAACTGCTTTAACTTAACCGACGAAAGTTCAGGAGTTTGCTGCTGAGCCTCCAAAATCACTTGTGGGGCGTACAAGGCTGTACCAACAGAAGGCAAGAGTTGCTGGTAAAACTTGGTAGCCTAGACCAGCCCTGAGCCTTTTGCTGGGAGTGAGTTATGGAAACTGGCCACCCTCCCACCCCAGCTTGCCAGGGGGTCCTGCCTGCCTAGGAATGGGACATTTGTGTGGGGGAAGCCTGGGTAAACAGAGGCCACCACTCTTCAGGACTGTCACTCCACCACTTCTCTAAACATAGAATCCTATCTCATAGAGCTGGAAGGGACCTTGAAAGGTCACTGAGTCCAGGCCCCTGCCTTTACTAGCAGGACCACATACCATCCCTGACAGATTTTTGCCCCAGATGCTTGAGTGGCCCCCTTAAGGGCTGAACTTACAGCCCTGGGTTTAGCAGACCATTGGTCAAACCACTGAGCTATCCCTCATAGAATATCAGGGTCGGAAGGGACCTCAGGAGGTCATCCAGTCCAACCCCTGCTCAAAGCAGGACCAATCCCCTTTCTTTAAAAAAGACGCAACAGCAAAGGAGAACATTCACCCGGGGTCAAGTCCATCAGTGGTGTCAGGTACAACTCCATTCATGTCAGCGGCTTTTCCTCCTGACACACCAGGTATATCTGGCCCCAGCTGATTTGCAGTTGGTGGATGGAGAGTAGACGTGTTAAACTGAGGTTCAGCCAGGGGAGTATTTTTTTGGCACTAGGGTCGGACCATTCAGGAGAGCCCAGCTCCCATCTAGGCACCAACGCAAATGGCCAGGTGTTGCTCACCACATTGGGTGCATGTTGAGTGCTGAGCATCTTTGACATTCTGGCCTGTTAGGGAGCCAGCCACAGACAGGCCAGTCTCCTAGCAACACCCTGGGCATAGCTGACCCTGGCAGGGGCTGCCCGTTTGGCTGCACTTCCTGACTGGTAGAGCAGTAGAGCTAAGCTACTACTTGACCCAGCAGTGGCCACGGGTTGCTGGCTGCCCAGCACATTCGCTTCATGCCCCCAACTGCACTTAATTCTGCTTCCTGGGCCTGCTCCTGCTCCCATCAACCAGTTCTTGTGCCTGTTCCAGTTCCTGCCCTTCCCCATGCCTTGACAGCCCTTGCTCGGACCCCCAGCTCTGCTTCTCAACCAAGTCTCGGCCTCACCCATTGGCCTTGGCATTGGGCTTCTGATCCCTGGCTCCGACGCTCAGCTCTGCTCTTGACTACATTCCCAGGTGTCCCACGGCCCTGATTCTTGATTCTGGCTCAGCTCTCATCTCCAGGCCTGGCCAACCCCATGGCTCTCACCCTTAGGCCCGACCCGCCCTATATCACAGGCGTGATCCTGATGTCACCCCAAGTGTAGGTGGTGAGTACTTGGAAATGCACCATGCTAACAGCCCCCCAGTTACAAAGGGGATAGCTGAGCCCTTGCAGCGAACGTGCCATGTCTCTGGCGCTCACTTACTCCCTTGGTCCAAGGATGATGCAAGTCACACCTGGGGCTAAGCAGACGCTGGGGAGCGAGGGGGACATGTCATTAGCCTGTTGGGTTCGGTGACATCACGGAGATCAGTCTACAGGCTCTAATGGCGTGACACAGATTTACATTGACTGAGAATCTGGCCCTTTCCCTTAGCAGTGGGATGTTCCCAGAATACTGGGTGGAATGTGCTTCCCACCACCACGCCCATTCTTCAGTTGACAAGAATTAATGTAGAGGCCCAGTTTCCTGTCTGAACAGCTCCCTCCCACTCCCTCGCTGGAAGGAAAGTCTCCAAGGAGGCAGGAGTTGTCTCTGGCCCCTTTGCCATCAGGAGAGGAAGAGCTCATCTGAATGACAGGAGTATCAATGAAAGAGAGGCATGGGAAAAGTTGGAAGTGGGAGCCTTCAGTGATGTATATGCACTGGGGAAAATGTCCCCCAGCCATGCAGAAGACCTTCCCACCACTGCTGAGACTTTGAAGCCAGGCAGCTAATGGGAGTTTATTGTTATGGGAAGAGATAAACGCAGATAAGGTCTCCCTGAGCATTTAGGACAGACTTTAATACCCAGCTTTTACAGCTCCTTCCAGACTTCAGTTGAGTCATCCCACTGCAACCCGCCCCCCACCCTCCCCATGTAGCACCTACAGGTCCAGGCTTCCCTGGGACCAGGGCGTCTCCTCACCGTACAGCGCATCTGGGCAGGGGGCAGCAAGGATGCTGATGCAAGGAGGAGTCACATTGATGATCTCACAACCTCGTGCCCTACAGGTGGGGGCAGGACACCTTGGTGGGAGGTCTGACATCAGAAGAAGCCCATGCTGCATCTCCAGAGAGGCAGGGTCAACGAGTTATGTGGGCCCATGGTGCCCAGGCTCCAGCAAATTCAAGGCCTGGGGGGCCCAGCTCCACTAATGTTTGGGGCCAGGTCTCGCCCCCGGCTCTGCCTACTGCTCCCTCAGGCCTCACCTGGAGCATCCCCCGGCCCTGCTTGTCACTCCTGAGCATCCCTGCCTGCCCTGAGCCGGAGGGCGCCTGCAGCTCCGTGCTGGGCTACCTACCAGCTGCTGCAGGCTACAGGGATTGGTGCCAGGGGCAGGCTGAGGCGGCTGCTGGGGGGAGGGCTCATCCTGGCTGGACCTCCTGAGCAGCAGCCGGAGGGGGCTTGGGTGAGTGTTGTGCCAGGGGAGCCGGGGAGGAGGCTCCCCTCTCCCAGAGCTTGCTGTGTCAGCGGGGAGAGGGCTGGGGCAAGTCCTCCTCTCTGACCCCTAACCCTGAGGCAGCCTGCCTGCTGCACCCCAAACTCCTCATCCCCGGCTAGTTGAGATTTCTCCAGTCATATCTCTGGTACAGAGGTTCGTTCCTCTAGAAAGTCAGACCAGAGTGAGATGCATTTTAGTGGTGGGTGAAGTGATCCCTGTGCACCTCTTAGCTATCTCGCTGGGGTATCATGAGACTTAGCGGTAAAGTGCTTGGAGATCCTCTTATGAAAGGTGCTCCAGGAGTGCCATGTACTAGTATACCATAGCATGGAACTCAGTTCATTTCTCATACTTCCCCTGCTCAGCAGGGGTCACTTCAGAGCAGGTGCACCTCCTGGAGACAGACACCTCATAGATGTTTAACACACACCAGCCAAGTTGGTAATTCCAGCTTGTCAAAGCCCATTGCTGCATCTCATGATACAGCAGTATGCACATGGGGTTTCCTTCCAGCGCTATCTGAGTAGCTGAGAGAGGAAGTCTTGAGATTCTAAGCAGTCACTGGCGACAGATGGCCAGGTAGCTGAGCTGATTGCTAGGACAGCATTGTCAGGCAGGGAGAGGGCAAACTGCATGCTTTTTTGGCTCCTTCATTAGTTATTTAGCTCAGGATGTTGGCTTCACTTTCTCAGGTGTTTTTCAGCAGCTACCAGCTTTGTACTTAAGCTGCAAATTTAAAGCATCAGTGATTTGAAATGGGAGGCTCTAACCCCTTCCCCGGAAATCTAACTGAAATCTTTTCTGAAGACTCACTGCCATGACAAACCCCCGTACAGGCAAAGGGCCAGGAACTTCCCAGGCTCTTGCCTTCATCAGTGTTAACTCTCCTTTGTGCTAATGGGAGTGATGTGCAGGCATCCAGAAGAGAAGAGGCAGGCATTCTAAGCAGGAGCTTTGGTGCTGTTAGGAATTTGTACAGCCACATTCATGTTAAAAATGAATTTATTTCTTACTGAGAGTTTTCTTTGCTGGGACAGAGCAGACAGCTTCCAAAGAATAACTCCCAGGTGACACAGGCTCAGCACAGCGCTTCATTACTTGGCTGGGGAAATGATTACAGGCATTGATAGTGGACCACCAAAGGCATAGAAATGGTAAACCTCAAGCAAAGGAAGCAGCAAAGAGTCCTGTGGCACCTTGTAGACAAACAGACGTATTGGAGCAGGAGCTTTCGTGGGTGAATCCCCACTTCGTCAGACGCATGTGGTGGAAATTTCCAGAGGCAGGTATAAAGATGCAGGCAAGAATCAGTTTAGAGATAACAGGTCCATTCAGGGAGGACGAGGCCCTCTTCTAGCAGTTGAGATGTGACCGCCAAGCGAGGAGAAACAGCTTTTGTAGTTGACTAGCCATTCACAGTCTTTGTTTAATCTTGCGCTGGTGGTATTGATGCATGTTTCTCATGCATCATATAGGACCCTAGGGTCCTGATTTCTGGTAGGGCCTCAGTGCACTAATGTAATGCAAACAATTAGTAGTAATGGCAATAAAAACACACCTCCCTGCCATGCTAAACTCCAGCCATCAAAGAGTCAACTGTTCTTGGCACAACTCCCCAGGAAGATAAACACTTATGCTCTCCTTCCTGGTTATCACCACTCTGTTTTATTTGGTTGGTTTGCCCTTTTATATATGCCTTGCCCAGCCTGCTCACCTGATTGCTGACCCTTTAAATCTGGGAGAGACTACCAGCTGCAGCCCATAGGGGGTCAGTTTGATTCTGATTTCTGTCAGCCCTTCTCTGCTTCCTGGTAAGTGTGTCAGCTCCCTGTACATTTTCTGTCTGTTCTCACAGTCCTACTCCCAGCCTGAGTGCATAGCAGTCACGTAGCAAATCCAGCTCCTGGATTTTATAGGATCCACTCTAACGTCTAGCCAGACATATCAATAGAAGTCCCACCCATGGAGGGCTTGGCTCTGCGTGGGTGAACTAGGCACTCCTCCCCTTTGAGATCTGCCAAGCCCATGTGTTTCCTTGTTGAGGGTATCCTTCATGCACCACTTTGGAGTTTTCATAATAGACAGCAATTTACAAATATTAACTAATCCTCAGACTTCTCCTGTGAGATGGAGAAGCAGCATTAGCACCCTTTTACGGATGGGAAAACTGTTGCAAAGAGTGGAAGTGACTTCGCTGAGGCCACCCAGTGAATCAGCAGCAGGCCCAGGCATAGAACCCAGGAGTCCTGATTCCCAGTTTTTTTACCCTGATCATTAGATGGATTTTGCACAGCATGGAAGAACATCTTGGTTGTAGCTATTAGTATTCAAGGCCTATAATACAGGAGACAGAGACAGATGATATCTATGCAATCTATTGCTAACCCTAGCTATCAAAAATCAAGAGACTGGCCTAAAAATTATGAGAGTTAAAAAAAATTACATTCTGGATTCTTTCTCTTTGCTTTCTGCTTTTGCACCTTTAGGGGGCACCTTAGTCCTGTGTTCAAGCTTTTCTCTGAAACCAGGAGGGCTAGAAACTTCCTTTTCTGAAATGACACAGAAATTAGGAGCTCTTTAATAACTGTCTGTATCGCACGTGGTTAAAGTGCACGATGAGCAGCTCAGAACACTGTTTTAAAGTGCGAAAGAGTGGGTAGTGCATGAAGCTGGGAGTCAGATCTGTGATTCTCTTCGTGGGGCACAGTGAATTAATGTTTGTAAAGCATGTTACAACCCTCCGGTGAAAGCTTCTAGAGGGAGGCAAAGCTTCGTTTTCCCATGCTCCCATTGACAACAATGGAAGCCCAATGAATGCAGCTGAACCGGGGCCTGGTGCTGGGGTGGGGTGGGGGGACAGGAGAGTTTAGCTTTGTGTTTGTGCCTAGGGAGTGGTTTGTTTTGGCATAAACACAACAGCGGGTTGGCAGAATAGGGCACGCTGCAACTGAGTTAGTGCAGCACTTGCTCCTTACCTTACTCTGCAATAAGCTTTGGTAGGTTGGGGCAGAGCTGGAGTTGAGTTACACTGAGTCTCTGAAAGGAGCCAGTGCTGAGCTCAGTTACAGCAGTGTGAATCCGAGTGACTCCACTGAGGAGCTCTGGATTCAAGTCAGATCTGGCCCATAGCCTCCAGCTTTTCTGGAGAAGAGCAAAGAAGAGAGGAGGGGTCTTCTCTGGTGCTATTAGAGGCTTAGTGCGAAGCTAATTTCACAATAATAAAGTGTCGGTGCACGTCTGTTAGGAAAGGGGTCGGTTTCCCCTCGCTGTAGCTCTATTGAAGTCTGTGTTGCTACGGCAAAGAGGGGTCTGGTGCCAGCAGGTTTGACAAAGCAGGGAGAGTCCTTATATCTTTTAGGCTGGGAGTGGCTTAAGCCCTGTCCAATTCCAAGGGTTGTCCAGGGGGACATATAGTTCAGTGCATCAGCTGATCCAGGCAGCCTGCTCAGTGTCTGAAATGGCAGGCCAAGCTGCTGGTAGCAGCGCCCTGTGGAGGGCTGCACAACATGCTTCAAACTGCACCAGCCCTTGGCTTCTGGGGGCAGGGGGTGTGGTCAGAGCAGGGAGACGAGGTGTGACCTCCAAGAAAGAGAATTTACAATGTTTTGTTTAACCCGGACAAACGGTGCTGGCTTGGGGGCTGCAGATCCCTGTTCTATGGATAAAGACTTCAGTCTCATCAAGCCAGCACTGTTTGTTGTTGTTTATTATTATTGCAATAGCAGCTAAAGGGCCAAATTTATTATTATTATTGTTATTAGTAGCACTGGGGAGCGCCAGTCACAGGCCATGCCCCCGCTGCGCTAGGTGCTGTGCTAACGCAGAGCCAAAAGATGGTCCCTTCCCCAAATAGCTTACAGTCTAGCTAGACAAGACATACACAGACTAGGAGAAAAGAAGTATCGTTCCCATTTTCTGTATAGTAAGTGTTTTGTCACAGTCACACAGGCATTCTGCAGCAGAGCCAGAAATCAGCCCAGATCTCATGAGGCCACCGTCCACAGTCCAGGGCCTTAACCGGAAGCCCAACCCTCTTCCCAAACTTGGCTTTGGGCAGGGCAGAGGCAGCCTCCACTCTGTGGTATGCTCATGCATAGTTAGAAAGAGGTGATAGTTTTGCGTTATGTTATCCAACAAACATACCATGTATTGGCTGAATGAAATGAAATCTAGTGCATCAGCTGCCCAGCTGGGTAGACAACAGCAGTCATGAGGACATCTTCAGGTACTCTGCACTCACTGGAAGCAAAGAGTTTGGTAGCTTCATTTCTAAGCCCTGATTTTCAAGAGGCTGACAAATTTCTCGCCTTTCCCAAGGGGAACTGAGAGGGAAAATTCACAAAACTGAAA
Organism: Chelonoidis abingdonii; assembly: GCF_003597395.2. Classification (NCBI taxonomy): domain Eukaryota; kingdom Metazoa; phylum Chordata; order Testudines; family Testudinidae; genus Chelonoidis; species Chelonoidis abingdonii. Next base: position 8,355,609 of record NC_133793.1, read on the forward strand.
TTGGATCTCAGCCCCGAATCCTGTATGAAACAAATACAGAACTGTGGCAGGCAGGTTAACCCCCCACTAGTATGTCTTCATATTCTGCAAGCTGTAAGTGGTGTGTGACATGGGAGTGACTGCTAAAATCCAAGCAGCCTAGGAGAGAAACAGTGCTTCAGTGCAGGAGAGAGTAACCATGTCCTTTGCTGAGAGATGGTGTCAGGGAAAACGCTTTGAAGACCCAATTCCTTGCCCAGCCCTGAGTGGAGTTCTGTTGGATGTTATACTGACCTAACTCCCCACGTGTAGACAGCACTGTGTCGGCAGGAGAGCTTCTCCCCTGGCATAGCGACTGCCTCTTGAGGAGACGGACTAGCTAAGCTGACGGGAGCTCTCCGTTCAGTGTAAAGAGCTTCATTAAAGTGCTTAAAGTGTTGCAGCTATGCTGATGCAGTGTTTTAAGTGTAGGCTTGTTGTTAGGTTTATAAATCCACTTAGCACTGGTGTAAAAATTACTGGACAAGACCCAGGCCAATGGAGAATCAGGCCCATAGAGGTTAGTGGATATAACAATGCACTTCAGTGACATGGAATTCCTGAGTTCAATCCCCACTCTGTCGCCCAGGAAGTCATGTCACCCCTCTGTGCCTCAGTTTCCCCATGGGTAGAACTGGTTGAAATGTTGCATTTGAAGAATATTTTTGAATGAAAACTGGAATGAAATGAAAAATGAAAATATTTGTGTTCAAAATGGAAATTATCATGGGAAATGTCCTGTTTTGGTTTTTTAAATTTCCCTGTTTTCTCACTGAAAAAAAAACACTTTTTTTTCAGTCTTTGTTTTTTTCTTTTCTCTTCTTTTTCTTTTTCCATTTTTTGTCACTGGCAAAGTAGGGGGAAGGAAATCCCTCTAAATGAATGGTTTTAGTCTTGTGAAACTTTTCATAGATTTTAAGTGAAAAATTTACATTTTCCACAAAAAAAAAATTACTCTTTTTCAAACCATCTCTAAACAGGGGGTTAATGCTTAACTATCACCTGGAGATTTAATAATGATGATGATAATTAATGAATCCTAGTTGTGTTAACCCTTTCCATGAGGACGTCTCAAAGTACTTTACAAAGGAGATCAGTATCGTGAGGAAACTGAGGCACAGATAAGTGATGTCACTCAGCAGGACATAGACAGAGCCAGGAATAGTACCCATGTCTCCTGACTCCCAGTCCAGAATTGTCTGTTGTGTGCTGATGATGTGCTTGGCTCTGTACAAGATGCAGAAACACAGTCTTTTCCAAGGAGTCTGCAGCGCTTTGAACTTGTATGGTGTTGTGTGCACTAGGCATTATTTGTACCTGCTTCCTATAGTTACTGCAAAACACAGCTAGGGATTACACAATGACTAGCTGAATCAACAAACAGCCGTGATGATGCAGCATTCAGAAGCCCATTACCTGCTCCTAATTAATACGAGTTCGTTAAGCAGAAAGGAGGCCACACTAGCATTTTGGGGAAGCGTGGGCGCGCTTAATGATACAATAGTTAAATTTCTGCTCTTGTTTGTTGCTACAGCTCTGAACAGACAAACAGACCTGCCCACGAGCTGCACCCAGGCTCTGCGACGAATGCATGCTAGGGAGAGTGCTCTCTCCATTGCATTTTCTCACTGGGGGTGAAATTCACTTCACCTGCGTAAATTCAGTTACTCTGCCTTTCCATGGGCATGGAAGGGAGAGTGGAAGATCCCAGCTCTCTGCTCTCAAGCTGGGGAGTGGAGATGCGTGGTGCACCTTGCCAAGCTGCTACTATGTCTGCAGTCTATGGCCTGCCAAACTGCTGCTACCGTCTATGGCAGGGGTTCTCAAACTGCGGGTCGGAACCTCGCAGGGGGTCGCGAGATTATTACATGGGAGGTTGCGAGCTGTCAGCCTCCACCCCAAACCCCACTTTGCCTCCAGCATTTATACTGGTGTTAAATATATAAAAGGTGTTTTTAATTTGGGGGGGGGGTCACACTCAGAGGCTTGCTATGTGAAAGGGGGCACCAGAACAAAAGTTTGAGAACCACTGCTCTATGGCCTGCAGTGGGGGCTGAAGCCCCTCAGTCCCATGTAAACAGGTGTCAGGGTCATTGCATCCTGCATAGTTATGGATCCTTTTGCCCGTCTCCAGCTCACACCAACATTCCTCTGTGGAATCTGTTGGCCATCATCAGAGATGCACCTGCCACTTGTCTCTGCTCCCCTCCTTGGTGCTAGCTTGAAGCCAGGGGGGATTTTGTCTGCAGGACAGGGCCTTCAGCTGTGCTAGGTTCCTTCAGCACTTTCGTGGATGCTGACAACCAGCAAATCTCTGGTTTTCAAACGCTCAGTGAAAGACTCTTTACAAACACATCGATGGAAAGGGTCCAGGCTCTATTTAGTGCTGCAGCTGTCTGCTCCAGAAAACGATGGTGTAGTGAGTGCACCTTCTCATGCCAGCGACCCTGGTCCACCTAGCCCTGCAGAGTCATCAAGGCAAAGACAGAGTGGGCCAGAGTTCATTCCTTATGGTGTATCAGCAGAATCATGTGTGGCATGCATATGCCTAGGCAGCCATGTGGTTGCACAGGTGCCACTGAGGGAAGAATATGAAAGCCAGTGAGGTTGCAAAGATGTCACTGAGGAGGCCCCAGAGCCTTTATTATAGTGATGACGCACAAGCTGGAGAAAGTGTCATCTCTCTTTAAGATTCCAACATACGTTTGCAGGGCTGGCAGATAAGAAAAAAAAAAACATCTTTTTTCCCCTGTGTAAAGCGAGTACATTTGATACTGAAATCACGGAGTCAATACCCATGAAACCCCCTCTGATGGTGGCGTTTTTACAGTCACTTCTCCAGAGAGGACCTGTGCTTTGGACACATGCCTCAGATGCAGCATTCTGCTGTGAAAGGAAGCTCAGAAGAGCAAGAGAGGCAGGACTGCATGTGAAAATAGCCATTGGCTTGTAGTGGCTCTTTAATGTGAAAGAGGCGTTGGTTGTAAACGCGCAGTGAAGCAGAGGTGTCTGTCCCTGTGATCTTTACATATAACAGAGGAGGCATGTGGGGAGCAGTTCCTGTAGCTACTGCTCATGATAGTAGCACAACCCTTACCAGTGTATTAGCGCCGTATAAATCTCTTCCAAGCTCTGTGCAAACAAGGAGTAATTAATAACGTCTTTCTCGCTGCCCGGGTTGAAAAGTCTTGCAAGCTGTAAATAGGTGAACTAGCTGAGAGGATCATGAAGCGCAAGACTGCACATTTGGGCTTTTCAACAGTCTTCCTTTTGCTGATGTAATTTTGCAAGGCTTTATTGTTCCCTGAAGGAGAGGTCTTTCCCAGGGCTAGCTCATGTGCTTGCTGAGGCATAAAGCACATGCTTTGCTGAATCAGGGCCTAGGATAGAAGGGGATGTTGCAATTTGAGCAAAGAATATTGGGTCAAACTGTCAAAACTGTTTAAAAGCCATAGGAGTCCAAAACCCATTTTCATAGGCACTTGGGAGTCTAAATCTTATTGAGTATCAGAGACCATTTTAGTCTGGATCTGTAAAAGCAGCAAAGAGTCCTGTGGCACCTTATAGACTAACAGATGTATTGCAGCATAAGCTTTTGTGGGTGAATACCCACTTCGTCAGACACATGCATCTGACGAAGTGAGTATTCACCCAGGAAAGCTCATGCTCCAATATGTCAGTTAGTCTATAAGGTGCCACAGGACTCTTTGTTAAATCTTATGGAATATTAATGGTATTTTAGGTCCTAACCCCTCAAGTCAGTTTTGAAAATGGGACTCAGGTGCCTAAGTTTCTTGGGTGCTTTTAAAAATTTTGCCTGGTGCCAGAATTTTCAGCCATTGTTATATGTATAGCTAAAATATTATGGACGTATGTTTACATAAAATTTAGACAAAACGCTGTCTTAACAGGTCAGATTCACAGTAGGCATACAAAGCAGACAGCTTTGCTATGTGAGATGGAAAGATGCCTATCATCTTCATCTGTAGCTTTCAAAGATGGATGAACATTATTATCCCCTTATTGCATGTGGGGAAACCGAGGCACAAAGAGGCAAAGTGGCTTGACCAAAGTCATACAGTAAGTCGGTGGCAGAGGTAGGCTTTAAACCCAGCAGTCCTGAGTCTCATTCGAGTGCCCTGTTCATACGAAGCTACATTGCCCTTCTAATTAGATTCCTCCTGTTAATCACACCACCTACACCTTGGCACACTAGCTCAGTCCTAAGGTATCTGTGAATGAACTACAGTATGTATCTTCCAGCCTTTGGCTATTATGATTAGGAACCAGCATCAAGGCATCTGCTTATGAAAACAGCATAGAGAAAATTTCTCTCTGACATCATCTCTGTTCCACACTAAATTGGTCTTGTTGCACAATAAGCGTTTTCGCTTGTTGAGGGTGAGGTGATGGATAAAAACAACCTACGACTTAAATCCCCTTTCAGACCACCACAGCCCAACCCTCTGGTTTTCTCTGATGCATTACGGCTGACAGCAGTAATTTTTAATGACAGATAACAGAATTCACCTTAGGCAAAAGACAACAATAATGGAAATTTCCTGTGGGAAAGAACTTCAAAAAAAAAAAAAAAAGCTTTAACTTTTTTTTGGTTTCTGTTTTGGGGCCTGATCCTTGGGACGCTTCATAGGCTTTAAGGCCAGAATGTCACCTAGTTCTGGCCACCTTGCTGAAATCCTTCAGTTCCCATTCATTTTACTGGGATTTAAGAATTAAGACCAGCACCTTATAGGAGATCCTCAGCATTTGTAGAATCAGGCCTTTGAAGCCTGAACAGCTGGGCCCCCATTTAGCTGGGTCCGTTGGATCTTCATGGGAGGAAAACCAGGGTCTGTATTTGTTGCAATCCCTTGCAAGACCGTGCCTCTCTACGAAACACGGTCTTTTGCCTAGCGACTGATACTGTGAGTTAAGCTGGGATTGCACAATAATAGACTCTGATCTCAACTGGGAAGATAGCATCTGTTCTGAGTTGTAGCCAAGTTTTCCCATATCTCAGTGACAGGCTTTTTTGCAAGAAGGGTGGGGGGGAGAGCAGGATTTACACACCTATATAAATATTTGAGCCCGATCCCACCATTCTGACTCAGTCTTCCCATGGAATTAAATATGGATGTTTACCTGTCCTTGCCCTGTGGATCTGACAATCTAAATGTGAAATGACACAGGAATGGCAGTAAACAGAAGGGAGGGCAGGGAAGGAGGAGGGTTACAACAGCAGGAGATTGTGAGGTTTGTTGATTGCTCTACACACGCACTTTGTTGGCTCATCTTCCAAAGTCTTCATTAAAAAAACCCGGTGAAGTTTGCTAAGCCACAACAATGTACCCACATAGATCGTCTACAGCTCTCAAGCGCTTCACAGCAAGGAAATGACTGAGTAAGGATATCTTCACTGACCACATCTTACGCTCGCTGGGCAAAATTCTGGCCCCATTGAAGACCATGGGAATTTTGTGATTGGTTTCAATGAGTCTGTCTACACTGTCCAGAAAAACCTGTGGCACCAAGTGTCAGAGCCTGAATCAATTGACTCAGGTTCCCGGGACTCAGGCTGTGGGGCTACAAATCATGATGTAGACGTTCCTGCTCGGGCTGGAACCTGGGCTCTAAAACCCAACAAGTGGGGGAGTGTCTAGGAGCCCAGGTTACAATCCTAGCCCAAGCGTCTACACTGCTATTTTTAGGCCCAAAGCCCAAGTTTGTGAGTCCAAGTCAATTCACCCGGCCCCTGAAATGTGGTGCTGTGGGTTTTCTTTGCTGTGTAGATAGACCTAATGAGGCCAAGATTTTCACCCATTTTTTTCTACAATATAAAAAGTGCATTTTTTAATGCAACACAGTAACCTTAACTCTAACCCATGCATTACCGGTCTTATCAATTATTTTTGTACTATTGGTTTCAGTATCTATCTATTTTCTTTTAAGGGCTACTGGAAAAATGGAGGAAAAATGATGACTCATTACATTTCCCAACTCATACTTAAATATTTTGAAAATAATATCACTTCTATAGTTTAATAGGAAAACATGTATAATCTTATTGGTTTATGGCAAACATCTGGATGGCATGTAGACTTGCATTTGAGACTTGTGGCTATTGGTATAATAATAATAATATTTATTATTATTATTTGTTCTGTGGTAGAATGTGGGAGCCCCCGTCATGGCCCAAGACCCCATGGTGCTAGGCGTTATACAAACACACAACAAAAAGATGACTCCTGCACCAAAGAGCTCTCAATTTAAGGCTTGGTCTACACTAGGAAATTAGGTCAGTATAACTGTGTCGCTTGGGTGTGAAAAATCCACACCCCTGAGCGACGCAGTTAAACTGACCAACCCCTGGTGTAGACAGTCCTCGGTCGATGGGCGAATGCTCCCGTCGACCTTGCTACTGCCTCTTGGGGAGATAGATGACTTATGTTGACAGGAGAACCACTCCCATCAGCATAGGCAGTATCTTCACTGAAACGTGCTGCAGTGTTTTAAGTGTAGACAAGCCCTAAGTAATGTGCGTCAGTAAGGTTGTGGATAGAGCACTAAACTAGAGACTGAAGTTCTATTCCTGGCTCTGCTGCGGGCCTGCTGGGTGACCTTGGGCAAGTCATGGCACTGCTTTGTGCCTCAGTTTCCCCATCTGTAGTATGGCGTTAATGAATGTGACCTCCTCTGTAACGTGTTTTCAGATCTACTGATGAAAAGTGCTAGATAAAACTAGCGAGGTATTCTAATTTTTATGTTTTATATTGTATATATTTTTATATTTCTCAAGTAGAAGAGTTTTGCATTTATATTTTGACATTACAAGTAAAAGAATAGGGTTATTTTTTTCCCTGTAATTAACTATAAGGTGGTTGTGTTGTGATGAAATAGCTATTACTTGATACTAAGAATAATGTGTTTGCGCTGTGAACGGTGTAAGGTTAATGATGTAGTTAGTAATTCATTTCCTTGCTTAGAAGGGTTTTGTGATTTCTAAATGATAGGACAGATACTGACATGGCTGTCAGTATGCAACTGTGAAGCAGATCCTCTGCTAGTGTTATTTGTCTTAGCTCCATTTAAGTCAATGGAGCTATGCTGATTTATATTAGCTGAGAACCTCGTCCATGATGTGTTTTTAATAAGGTTTTTTAAATGAAATTTTCTAACTTGCTAGGTTATTTCAGTATCGTATATGTTTTATTTTGTGCAGTTAAAAGAAGAAGTAGTTTTAACATTTTTAAATGAATGGGATGGACAGAGCTGGGTCACCAGATCATTGACATAAACGAGTCATGCAAATCTCAAAATGTCCATGAAATGTTCTGCAGTAGTTGTCATTGACACCCCCAAAATGTGAAAACATAACCTTTATAGTGTTGTCAATTACAAGGGGTATAAAAATGATCCTTTGAATAATATTTAGTCTATTCCCCATTCTTAGTGTAACATTTTTCCGTAATCATTACGTAGTCTCCATTGTCTGAGAACCTAGTTCCTGATGTGTTTTTAATAAGGTTTGTTTCAATGGAATTTGCTAAATGGCTGGGGCTGGGTGGGTTCAGTTTAGTTTAGATTAAGTTTACATTAAGATAAAATTTAGACTGAGTGAGAACAAAAGCCACATGCCAAGGGAGAGCATGGAGTGTGCATCTCTTTTGGAACAGGCTGCAGCTGAATTGAACACAGTGGCCGCTCCCTCCAGCAGTTGCCAGACTCCTCAGACTCTCAGCTTGCAGTAGACAAGACACAAACAATAGCAGTTATGCAGCAGCATATGTCACACCTGGGGTCTCATGCTATGGTATTTATCTGATCCCCTTTATCATCGTATCTGAACATCTCATCATTTGTAATGTATTAACCTTATTCTTCAACACCCCTTTGAAGTAGCACTTTCCTATTATCCCTACTGTACAGAGGGGGAACTGAGTCACACAGAGACTGAGGCTGTGTCTACTCTTAAAACATCACAGTAGCACAGTTGCAGTGCTTCTGTGTAGACCCTTACTACAGTGATAGGAGGGGTTCTCCCATTGGTGTGGTAAATCCACCTCCCCGAGAGGTAGTATCATAGGCTCCGACTCCTTGGATGCTCTGGGGATGGATCACCCATGGGGAAAAAATGGTGGGTGCAGAGCACCCACCAGAAGCCCCCCTCCACCCCCCCAAGTGCCTCCTGCCCACTGGTGAGCCCTGCTGATCAGCGCCTCCCCCTCCCTCCCTGAACCTCCTGTGCCTCCCATGAACAGCTGTTTTGTGGCATGCAGGAGCCAGGACTGCAGCCCACTGGGCAGGTAGGGTGGAACTGGGTGGGAAGAGGTGGGGCAGGGACAGGAAGAAGCAGGGTGTGGGTGGGGTCTTGGGGAAGGGATGGAGCCTAGAGGGGGTCAAGCACTCCCTGGCACATTGAAAAGTGGGTGCCTGTGGGTAGTCTCTAGATCAACAGAAGAATTCTTCTGTCAACATAACACCTTAAGTCCGCTTAACTACATCACTCACCCAGACCCCTTGCAGCGATGTCACTGAGTCGATCTGTTTTTCTACACTACAGCACCGTAGTGCAGACACTTGCTACAGCAATGGGAAAGGGGTTTTGCTGACTCTGTAGTTAATCTGCTCCCCCAAGAGGCGGTAGGTATGTCAATGGAAGAATTCTGCCATAGACCTAGTGGTGTCTAGACCAGGGCTTAGGATGGTTTAACTACATCTTGCAGGCAGGTATGGATTTTTCACAGCCCTGAGCAACCTAGCTAGGTTGACCTTAGTCTTAGGGGTAGACCAGGCCTATGTGACTTGCCCCCGGAAGCCTGTTATAGGGCAGGGGCTTGAACCTGCATCTCCAGAGTCCCAAGCTGGTAGCCTAACCACTGAACCATCCTTCCTCTCTGCTACCTGTGGTGCATCAGCTCTCCCAAGGAAGTCCCTGGAAGGTAAGGGTGCCCCACACCTTGCAAGGATCAGGGACTAGGCCAGTCCCTTTGCTTGGTGAATTTACCATGATTGCAATGGCATCCTCTGGGTGTTTTAGAGAGAGCTGGTTATGATGGCTCGGCCCTGATTTAAAGTCAAAGAAAATCCAGGTTGAGCCATAAATATGAATGATGCCGGGGACTTCTTTTGTCCGTTTCTCTCGTTCTTGCTCTTTGGGCTGTTTTCCTGCAGAGGAGGGTTCTCAGCTGACTCTCACAATGACAGTTTAATGTGTTTCTCTGATGTAATCTGTTCCTGTCTGCAAGCCCCACTCACAGGGACAAAGCAGGAGACACCCCCACCCGCACCTCCTAATCCGCTAAGAGTAAAGGCCCGAGACGTCTGAACTAGCCGACAGGAATGGTGATCGACAGAGCAGAGCGAGGGAAGGGAGGGGGGAGGGGGTGGGAGTGGGAAGGGGGGCAGCCCTGAGAAGTCTGCCAAGCTTTGCTCCTATAAAGGTACTAATCCCTTTGTATCTGAGCGCTGTCTGAGCTGTTGAAAGTATTACAGGAGAGGAGATCCTTTCATGCCCATTTGCTAGCACTTGAGTCCTGCCATCTGAATTTTTAAGCTAGTTGTTGTAGGGGTGCTGGTGGGGAGATTACACCTTGGCCTGTAACTGGCTAGCTTGGAAGCTCAGGTTAGATCCCAACAGGGCTGGCTCAGCCCTTCATCCTTCCAAGGTATGGAAAGTGACTTCCCTGCAGATATACTGTGTGTGTTGGGGTCTTTGGAGACCTTATAAAAGTGAAGTTCTGTCTGGACACACTCATTCTCATGAGGTAGGAGGAGAAACTGAGGTAGAGTGAGGCAAAGTGACTTGCTCAAGGACACCCAGTGAGTCAGTAGCAGAGCTTAGAGTTCTGACACAATCCCACTGCCTTGACTTATAGACCCCACTTCCAACCAGGGGTGGGAATAGAAGCCAGGAATCCTGATTCTCAATCCTCTGCTTTAACTTCTAAACTCCATTCATTCTCCTAGTACTTTTTTCCATGTGCTCTTCAGAGCAGCACAGTGGTGGTGCGGGTTAATTATAGAGACGCTGCCATTGCAAAACAAAAATGCACCAAATATTACTGTTCCTGGGGAAAGAAAGAAATAAGAGAAGGCTTTGCCCTTCTCTGGCACCTTTATACCCGAGGAGCTCAACTTATCCTCAGAACATTACTGAATTCAGCCTCATGTCACCCTGGCTCAGTGTTATGATCCCCATTAAAGCACATCACTGTTCGTGTTAACATGACAGCACCATCTTCTCATTGCGCAATCAACTGGTGTCGCCTGCCTCAATTGTCCCATCTGTAAAATGGGGATAATGACACTGACCTCCTGGGCAAAGTGCTTTGAAGTCTATGGGTGAAAAGAGCTGGGAATTATTATTTTTATTATTCTTACTACAAATCCCCATCTCAAAAAGATTAGCAGCAAATGAAAACAAATGGTTACGTTCCACAGCCTCAGCCACTAGGCTGGGCGAAGTCATTTGTGAGTCACCCTGTTTCTTTCAAGTCATAAAACTCTTTGGCTGCATCTGCCCAGCTAGGCACTAAGAGGACATCCTAAGGGTTCCCCACACTCAGCTACTGATGATTGCTGACTAATGAAAGGCTGGGAAGAGTGTGATGTATTTGCTCTTCCTTGGCCTTATTTGTAGTCCATCCAATTAGTTTTAAGAGCAGCTGCTCATTCACCAGCAGGGAGGACTGGAGTCTGGGATTTTTTCAAGAGCTCAAAGGGCGCTAGGGATTCAGTGGGATTTGTGCTAATAATAATCCCCAGCTCTTATCTAGCACTTTTTGGCCGTAGATTTCAAAGCACTTTACAAAGAGAGGTCAGTATCATTCCCATTTTATAGATGGGGAAACAGAGGACCAGAGCGATGACATGATTTGCCCAAGGTTGCCCGGCAGGCCAGCGTCAGAATCACGAATTGCCTGAATTCCAGTCTAGTGATCCGTCGGCTAGGCTGGGTACCTGACTCCGCTAGACTCCTTTGAAACCCCCCGATGATATTTCCAGACTTTGTGACAGAGGCGTCACTAAGATGATGAAAGCACGCGGAAGCCACCGAGAATGTTGCGCTGTGACTTCTTTTTGCCCACTTCCAGCAAACTTCAAAGATTTGCCCAATGCCTTAGTGGTTTCCACAGGGCTTCTGCTTGGATAGCCTGGTTGGAGATGGGTCAAAGCCAAACCCACATCCCCGGCTACCGATCCCTGCACTTGGGTGGGGTTTCGAAGGTGCAGTGCTGAATCTGTCAGCTGGCCCCTGCCTCTGTATTAAATGTCCTTGAACAGTGATCCAACTCAGAGTCAAAATTCTGTGGCTTAGACTCTTGGTGCTTCTGACCTGAGCTTCTCATTTATCTACAATTCTTGCAAGACTTCACTGCAGATCCCTTAGAGGACCCGCTTTTCCTCTCCTGCCCCTTCTATGCCCCCCACTGAAACTACACTGACTCTGGAGTTATTCCTGGGTTTACTCACCAGGTCAGGCTGATGACTCATCTGGTCCAATATCTTTCTTCCATCAGTGGCCAATACTTGGCATTTCTCGGGAAGGTAAAACCCCTTCAGCATGCACACAGCCTCTTGAGCAACGCTGTGCACAGGAGAAGAATTCCTTCCTCATCCCCAGGGGCCCATCCGCTCATGCCCTGAAGCAAGAGCTTTCATTACCTCTATTTTCTCAGCGTATATAGCTGCAAATGTTGTTTGTGGTCATAAAAATTTCCAGCCCGTTTTAAAACCCAGCCATGTTGTTTGCCTTTGTGACACTCCTGCGGTTGTGAATTCCCCAGCTTGGTTATGTGCTGGGCATGCTGGAGTTTCCTTCTATGAGTGATGCATGCGCTGCTCTTTAATGTCACTCCGGGCCCCCTTGTTCTCATCAGGCCTGGCTCTGCAAGGCACAGAGACCCCCTCTGCTCCCGCTGACTCACTGGGAGTCAGGCTCAAGGTTGCATTTTAGGGGCGACCTTAGAATTTGCAGGGGTTCTAAGCAGGAGAGGGGGCCCCATGCTGCCAGGAAAAGGGAGAAAGGGGATTGAGTCAGCCCATTGCAATCCCCGCATCAAGAGTGGGTGTGTCTAGTACTGAATTGCTTCCCACCAGACACGTTGCCAGAGAGGGAGCCAGCTGGGGTCTCCCCTGAAGAGTGCAGCCCAAAGCAGCCGCTTGCTTGGCTTGCGTCCAAGGCCGTCCTGGGAAAAGAGACTAGCCCCTCCGTTTTCACCTTGCCCTTCATAACCGTGCTGACCTCCCTCGAGTCCACCCTGACTTCTGAACTCTCGCCATGCGCCGGGGAAATCTCGCTGGCTCTCTGACCATCTTTGTTGTATTTGAGCCTCAATCCCACTCCAGTGTGGCCAGCCCCAAGTGAGCAAAAAATCAGGAGTCACGCCCCCAAAACTCACGAGATTGGCTTAAAAGCCACGAGATTCTTAAGTTTTTTCCCTCCAACCACAATGGCTAGAAATTTCCATCCTCCTCTTATCCATATCCTTAGGGAAAAAAATAAATACAGCAACAGCAACAACAAAAATGGGTTCTCTTATTTTATTTAATTTTTTGCCTTTCTGGTTCCTGAGTCTTTTGGGTGCACTTGGGTCACGTTTGCAAGTTTTCTCTGCAGCCACGAGGACTAAAAACTACCCCCCACACACACCTCCCACACTAATATGCCACGCTCCAGCAAGTACCATGAGGTGGGTGCTCTCTCAGGAAGTTGGGAATTGCCATCCATCTAGGCAAGCATCGTGCCTCCTGTTCCCAGATGCTAAACAAGGAGATGCAGGATGGCTCATAGCAGGCGCTTTTATGAAGTAACTTGCCCCTAAGGGAAGGTGATATTGTGAGATGTAATGAAACATGAAGGTATCTAGTGATTTGACTCCCAGCTCCCTCCTGGCCTCCCTGTATTTGTGTGGCTGGAGTTAAGAAATGAAGCTGAGAAGTGGAGCTGGTTGCATTGGTCCCTGATTATTCCTGCTTCTGGGACCGTGACAAAGACATGAGTCCCGAGGATGTGAGATCCCACTGTAACAGTGATGCAGGACACTGGGTCTACAAGACCATGGTGGGGGGGGGAAGAGAGATTCAGCATTTAAGGCAGGGAGGATTGGAAGATGCTTGTGTTTACTGGAGTGGGGGGTAACTTTAGCTACCTTGGGAATCCTGCAACAATGTCATTGTTCTGAGAGCAACTGCCGAATGAGAGCCAACGGGGCTCAGACTGATGATGCTAGGAAAGCTATTGTGCCTGCCAGCATGTGTGTTCGAAACAGGTCTATGGAGTGATTCATGGTTTGGTTTATTTAATGCTTTTCTTTCTCCTGGTACTATCGGCGATGGACTGGTGGAGATTGGTGGCTCTGCAGAGCGGAGAATGAGGAAGGCTTTCCTCATGTGGCCTGCCAACTCCTTGGGGCCAGAGACCCATGGCTGTCTCTCTGGGATCACAGGGGATGTGAGCCCCTCTGTGATTAGGGGCAGGCACAGAGCAGAGATTAATGCTGTTCCAAACACCATCAACTGCTGTGGAAGGAAATTGCTGCCCAGCTTTGCCTTTTCCCAACATACAGGGAGATGCAGGCCTTGAAGCCAACGGGGCTGTCATGTCCTCGCACCCCCCTTTGTATATATTTGCTTTGCTCCCTCTTTCCCTCCCTCTGGCCTAGTCCTGCAGCTGGGGGGCAGCAGGCCATGCATGTCTCACTCTTGGCTATAAATGGGATTAGATGGTTACCTGGGCTGGTTCTTGCTCCCAAGCACAGGGTTACACTGATGGTCAGATAGCAGGTCAAGAAGTCGTTTTCCTCCAGGCACTGTTGGAAGGGTATAGGGAGGGCTTGGCCTAGAGCACAGCGGCTGGGCTAATCTGTCGGGCAGGCATATCCCGCATCTCCGATGTGCTGCGGTGGCAGGAAGCCTGCCCTGCATGCAACTCGTGTTAGGGTGAGGGTCGGCTCTGCCCGTCATGGTGGGCTGGAACCTGGGGAAGATCGGGGCCGAGATGAAGTGACACCAGAAAGTCGGACTGAACCAGAACTGAACTTTGTTTCAGATTCCATGAAAAATTGAAAAAGAAATGTCTGAGTGTATCAATTTTCAGGGAGGGCTCTCAGCTTTGCAGGGTCTGGTTGCAGCTGAAACCTGAATCATCAGGGCCAGGTCCTCAGCGGGTGTAAATCAGATGTAGAATCTGGCCCTCTGTATTTACCATCGGAAGCTCAAATAAAAATATCCTTGTGCTACCTTATTAATTTTACCGAGCTCCACAGATGGGACCAGGGGTCCTTTCATGCCATTCGAGGAGCAAACTCAGAACCTGTAAGCAAATCCACCCCAGTCTGTCCCAAGACTCTCAGCTCAGATGCCGTGTCCTGGTAACACTGTCGTTTGCAACCCTTATTTACATGATCAGATGGGGAAGGGAGGAAGTTTAATAACAAAGGGTGTAGCTAGCTGCCCTACATACAATCTCCGAGATCAACAGATGCATTCAGACCCTGAGGTGCTGGAGCATTTACGTTTGAAATAAGGGCTGATGTTTATTACCCACTCTTAGTCCATTCTTACCTCATGGGAGCTTTAGATTAAGGGGGAGAGTTTTCAAAGGCACAAAGGTTTTCTGTGCCACCAGACTTTCCTTGTCTTCTTCAGTGTTTCCCAAATCCCTTTGTCGCAGCTCAGCCAGGGATCCCCCCTTTTCTTATTCACATCCATTCTTCTTTCAGATGTCTCCTCACCTTGCAGACGTGCTCCAGAATTCCAGCCCCCCCAACATTTCCTGCCACTTGCAATGTTTGCATCCATCCACCCATCCCTCTGTACCAGCCTCTTCTTTTTTCTCTTTTGCCAGTTCATGCCTTTGTCTATTCCAGCTCCCAGCTCATGAAGGCAAAGTGCTCTCTCTCCAGCTTCCACCCAAAAACCTCTTAGAGGAGGAGACCATCTTTTCCTGTTACTCATTCCTGCTGCAGTGACAATCAGTCGCTCCATGCTGGCTTTGTGGCCCCTGCTTGTGCCTGTTAGGTCTGAAGCCTTTCTGGGGCAGGATGTTGCTTGTTGCTTGACCTCTTCTTCCCATTACAAAGCACTGGGCACCCCTGCGGCACTGTATAAATAATCATTCCATTTTCCTAGAGATGTTGGACCTCAGGAAGGTCACTTCAAGCTGGGGGAAGCCCCTCAAACCTAAAAGTTCATCTCCTCAGCGGCACAGGTTGAATGTGTGGAATGCTGTGACAACGCTAAGTATGATTAAATGAAACCAAACAGCTTGGGGTGAATTCCGGCTGATTCTTAGAACTCAGTTCAGGTTTGAGAGGTACTTGGATGCTACAATGTAAGTATCTAGATAGCTAGACCTGGCCAATACTCAACGCAAGATTCAGTAAAGACTTTGGAAATTTACTTGAATTTCTCTTTGACTGCATCTGTGGAGGTGTTCCAGGGGTGAGTCAACTTGCAGGAATGCTCCTGGAACCCACTGAATTTTCAAAAGGTCTGGTTTTAGCCCGTAGGTTTCAGATGCTGTGATTTACATCAGAAGGAACCTAAGAGCTGGGAAATCCTTTGAAAGAACAACACCTTGGCTTGTAGTAAGCCAGTTCATTCAAAACCTGCTTCAAAGTTCTTCCTTTTCTGCTATATTAATTGTTTTAATAAACAGCATGGGAACTATAGACCCCCACCCCTTCAGTTTCTTGGAACTAAACCAGATTTCATTCTAAAGTTTTCTGACTTTTAGTCCCGAGTCAGCTAAGCAGTATCCACATTACCAATAATCCATTTTATGCTGGTGACTAAGGAATTGTCAGTCTTCTGTTTTCCTTGCCCAACTGTGGGACAAAAGTCACTTGTCCTCCATTTATATATTTTCCTTCAGTTTAGCAATGGGGTTCTGTCAAGAAATAAGAGATCTGCTGATTGTCCAAAGAAGATTGCAATGGGTGCATCTTCAAAAAAGCATTCACCACCCCTGTGCCTGCAAACCCTGCAGTTATACATACAAATTGGCTGGTTGGTGCACAGTTACCTGATCTGCGGGCACAGACAGACATTTGCATGAGCAAATAAAGGTTCTTAAATATGTAATTAGTGGACTTTTTTTTTTAGATCTTCCATTGAAAATGGTGGGTCTAATTCTCCTGGCACTTTCACCTGCTGTGAATTAAGATTCACTCCTGTGAAGCCAGTGGAGTTACACCAATTTAAAACTGGTCTGAGCAAGAAGAGAATCAGGTTTGCTGGCTGTGTAGTGGTTGCCACTAGAAAAAATCAATATGTAGTGTGGTGTGGTAATTGAGTCTACATCCTAAGTATAGGAAGTACCTGAGTAAAGTCAACAGCAGCGTGGTAGGTATCTGATCAATTAATTTCCCTTTGCTGGCCACTATTGTACATGTGTGTTGGGCTGATGGAGTGAATTCCAGGCTGAGCTTGGAGTAGTGATGCTTCCTTGCCAGCAGCTCCAGAAAGGAAATGAATTATTCTTGTTAAATCAATCTAGGTAATTTGCACCTCCTGCATAGATACCCTAATTGCATTGGTGTGGTCAGAGTGAACTGCAAAACAGTGAGCCAGAAGTTCAGACACCCTGGTGCCATCATTAACAGTTGCAAAATAGCCCCAAATGTTTACTCACCTGCCCGATAGCGTGTTTGTATTCCATAATTCCCCATGATTAATTTGCAAGGGGAAGGGAGAAAGCATATAATGAAGTGACAACTATCCTGCCTTTTAGATCAGGTACTCTTGAACTGGACCCATGGTCCAGATCCTCAGGCTGGTGTAAATGGGCATAGCTCTGCTGAAGTCAATGGGGCAGATCCCCAGCTAGTGTAAGTCTGCATTGCTCCATTGATGACGCAGATTTGTACTAGCTGAGGATGCTGCCTTGAAAATGTTAACGTTTGTTCCTTCTTTGAGTCTGCCCCGCTTTGTGCTGTCGTTAATCATAGAGAGTGGATGAGATGAGACTTGGAGTGGCGTTGTTAAGCTGACCTCAGTCCCCATGCAAAAAGGAAGAGTTCTTCCACCAACCTAGCTACCTCCTCTCAGGGAGGTGGATTACCTACACCAACGAGAGCCCCTCTTGTCGGAAAAAGCAGTGTCTACACTGAAGCACTGCATCGTAAGAACGGACATACTGGGTCAGACCAAAGGTCCATCTAGCCCAGTATCTTGTCTTCCGACAGTGGCCAATGCCAGGTGCCTCAGAGGGAACAAACAGAACAGGGAATCAAGTGATCTATCCCCTGTCACCCGTTCCCAGCTTCTGCTGCTGTAACATTTTAAGTGTAGACAAGCCCTGAGCTGAAGTCAATGGTGTTGTTCCAGGCCTGAGGGCAGAATCCAGCCTCTTGTGTTTCATACTAGGACTGATGGAAATATTCTATCACCTCTTTTTCAGGGAGGGCATTGACAAAATGAAAATATTTACAGGATGTGACTGCTTTACTTGGACAATTTTGATTTATTTATTTATTTTTGATCAGAAAAGCAATAAAAAACCCCAAACCAGAAAGTTTTTAAAGTTTTTGATAGTTTGGGGCCAAAAAATGATCAGGGTTTGGCTTTTTCAATCAAATTTCAAAAAATTCCAAGGGAACCTTCTTCTCCCCTCCCATTTTCCAGCCAGCTCCTGCTGTGACTGTGGAGCGCTATGGCATGATTTACTAAAGGGGCCAGTCCTGCCAGAATAGCTCCTTTCACTGTTCTGTATTGATGCTCCAGGTCCTGTCCAGAAGATGGCAAACACCGGAGGGGTGTGTGTCTGAGTGGGTGAGAGACTGGTGATTCTGGTGGAAGTAAGACTTTTCCCACCCTTCGGGAAAGCTCAGTGTTGAGTTTTGGGTGGAGAGTTCCAGGTTCTGTCTGAATCAGTTCTTCCATCCCTCGGCACAACCACTCAGCGAAGGAAGCTGAGCAGAGCAAAAGGGAAGTGACTAACCAGCTGCAATGAATGTGGTGCTCCTGCCCTCGAGTGAGATGCATAGCTGGAGTTTGATGTGTCAGCAACAGATCCAGCTCCTTATTCCCAGGCAGCATAGAGTCTCTCCGCGCACCTGCTTGTGGCTCTGTTCTCTGTGTCACTACAGAATGCAGGTGGTTTTTGAGTACATAATAATGGGATGTAGAGATGCAGATACCAGATCACAAGGTAGATGAATCCTGGTTAAGGTAGCGGACTAAGACTCAGGAGAGCTAGGTTTGATTCCGTGCCCTGACACAGATTCACTGTGTCAACCTCGGCAAATTAATCCCCTTCTCCAAGCTTTGTTTCTCCATCTGTAAAATGGGGATAATGGTGCTGACCTTGTCTAGTTAGACTGCAAGCTCTTCCCTCAAAGTGCTACTGTCACAAGCAGAGAGATACTGGCAAGTGTAAGAGTTTGCTTTGCTCTGCCAGTGTTAACAGTAAGCTCCTTTCATGCGGTCCCAGAATGCAAGGCTAGAATGCACCAGTGTCCGAAGGTGATATTATGCCATTTGCCTTGCCACGCAACTGCCACTGTATCATACCATCCATCCCAACCAACCCACTCCTGCTGGGCTCCATGTCTTGCTTCAGCAGCCTGCTTTCGGGTGCCATGGGCTACAGCGCGCCAGAATCCAGGCAGGCTTGGGATTTTCCCCCAAACCAGACTCTGCCAAGAAAAGAGATCAGACTGGTGTCTGTATTGTGCCTATGGGAGCTTCCACTTGCTCACAGGTTTCTACATGCCCAGAGAAAACCACACACAATCCTTTTCACTGGCAATGAAAGAGCAGATCCTGTTTCAAGGGCAGGACAAAGAAACTGCAGAGAGAGCCGCATAGATCATGCAACCATTATCCCAATGAACACACTGGATTGATAGACCCCATGGTCCCATTCAGCTTCATTCACCTCGAATTCTGACCATCAAGCCGAAACCCAGTGGGAATAATGAGCGAAATCTCCAGCCATTGCAGGGGGATTTGTGAGCAGCACCTGTTCAAGGAATAATCAGCCCAGCAGGGGGATGTTTGCTGTCAGCTGCACTTGGAGTATTTACATTTTTGACCTCCACTAAGTGTGATAATAGTGCACTTTGTCAGTGTCGGACAAAACCTCTGCGGGTTCCATGATTGGCCTGTCCCTACTCCTGCCTGCTTCTATTATGATTTCATCCAAAGACCTCCTGTAAGGGTTAAATGACCTCACATTAGTGCTAATTTGGGGCTAACTTTCCTATTCAGCATGGAACAAAGCATTCGGCGTTTATGCAAGTCTCATAAAGCAACAAAGACCACACACAACCTAACCAGGCTCAGCCTGGACATCTGCAAAACTCCTCCCAGCTCTTTCCATTGTCCTCCAAGATATCCCTCCCGGGGTGGGGTTGGGGGAATATTCTCTTTATGCTTTTGTTTCCTGCTTTGTGATGAGACTGGGGGGATTTATTTTTGCTATTTTTTAATCTTAGCAGTAGTTGGTATACCATGTTTGATCATCCCTGTTTGTGTCGAGAACCAGTGACCCCCAAGTGTGAGAAGTAAAGGAAAGGTTGGCTCTTTAACAGAAATCTTTACCCCTGACGGTTTGTTGGGTGTTTGAGTTAAATATGTGTTAACAAACAGTCTTTCCAAAAAACTCCCTTCCATTCTCAATTGTCCACGCTTCATTTCTTTGATACCTGTGATGATGATATCCTACCAGTGCTCCAGTCACCCATAGATTTTTCTAAGGAAAACAGGGAAGATAAGACATTTGTATGTTAAAAAATTCAAGCTGAAGTTTTCTTAAGTTAAACTCCCAAACTTTTCAGGCCTTCGCTCATTTGAACAGAGAGTGGGGAAGTGAGGATGCACCCACTGCTTTGTCCTTTGCCGGTCACCTTTAAGGTAGTGGTGTAGTGATTCCCCAGCGTAGCATCCTACCCTCTCAAGCCATGATGTGTGTCATTCTGAGGAACAGTTCCTCCTTAGAGACCTAGATTTATCCTCTGGCCCAAGCTGCTGTTCTTTCCCTTTCACTGTGGGAAATGATTGACATCAGCTATGCGAAATGACAAGGCCAGGGGGATACACAACACTGATGCTAATGCAGCCAGTCTCACATCGTTCCCAGCTCCCTGAACTAATAGTTTGGTGCGACCCTCAGTTTGGTTCTTTTCCCTGTTTGGGTTGGGGTGGGTTGAGGAGTGTGTCAGAGAACGCAGACCCTTTCTCCCCACCATATTAAGACTCTTTTTGGACATCCAGTTAAAGCCTTACTTGAGAGAGGAAGGGATGATCCAGTGTTTAGCTGTCCAGCTCAGGACTTAGCTCACCTGGATTCAATTCCTGTCTCTGTTGCAGGCTCCCCGTGTGATCTTGGGAATATCACTTCATCTCTCTGTGCCTCCAATCCCATCTGAACGTTGTGGAAAATAGAACTTCCTTACTTCACCGGGGCATTGTGAGGAGTTGGGATACTAGGGCTAGAGAGCCTCCTGCTCTTCTAACCTGCTCATGGGGATTCTCCATTACCCCTATCTCTGCAACTGGAAGAACTGGAGTCTTAAAGTGCCCATGGACGTTCATTTACAATCCTAAACAGATCAGAAGCTTCTCTGCTGTTTGTGACCTCCCCTGCTGCAGGGTTCATCTCACCTGAAGGTCAGGAAGGAAATATTACTCACTGTTCTTATGCTTTAACCGACACCAAGCCAAGTTTGACTGGTTGCCAACAGGTCCTGAGTAAGGAAGAGAAGGCTCTGGAATATGGGGCTTCCTTGAGTCCTGGTTGTAGTTGAGAAATACTGTCTTCGTGCCACCTAGCCAGAGAGACTACACACCCCAGAAACCTTCCCACTGGGGAAAGAAATCAGATAATAAGCCAAGCCCAGGAGGTGAAACTACAGTCATGGGGCCGTCCTGCTTATTACACATCTGGGTTCCTCAGCCTCATAGAGAGTCATCAGCTGAATTATTAGTGTCTCGGCATCTGTGCTGTTATTAAAAGCATTGTGCTCAGAACTGCACTGGGGCTATCCCGGTTTGCACGAATTAGGACATCCACCTTTGTGGACTGTTTTGGGTTGCTAATTTTATAGCTTGACCTCAGGGAGTAAATGCTGAGGGTTGGCTTTATTAGCCACGGGTGCTATATTGGGTGTCCTGTAGTGGAGCGTCCTAGGTGAGATCAGGAAAAGGAAAAGTGGCTGACACCACGGTGATGGGCATGGTAGAGATGCCTGAGGGATTTCATGCTTGGGCCAGCATGGGAAGTGTTCCAGTGCCTGCATGCCAACTCATACAGAATGCCCAGTCTGAGTGGCTGGGCTCTGCATGGGGGAGCTTCTTGGTGGGTGAGGAGTTGGGATTACCTGAGCCTCAAGGCCACAGAGGAATCTCCCCCGTGAAGGCCACAGATCTATTCTGCAGCTCACTTCAGTCTCCCATCTGGAGGCAACCTCTTTGGCCTCTGTACTCCCCCTTCATTGTGCAGTCAGGGCAATGGGTTTATGTAGAGATACAGCTGCCAGCTCTGGCCTGAATCTACCCACTACGGCGGTTCCCCAAATTGTTTCCCACACAGTGGGACCCAAATGGGTGGCAGGTAAGACCCAACCTCTGTGCATACAGGAAAGGGGTCAGAATTGGCCCCAACCTGTGTTACCTTCTCCCAGCAGTTGCCATCCTGGGCCTGATGTGACCCCTTGTGGGATTATCTAGGGGCAGGGGAGTGTCTGCTCACAGTTAATCCCATCTGCATCAGTCAGAGTGAAACGGCAGTGAAGTCCCTAAGGCAAGAAACCCCCTCTGTATAACCTGCCCTTTAGCTGAGCGAGTGAAAGAACCTGAGATAGACAATGAGATAGGAGAGGTGGGAGCCTGGTGTTCCATTAGCCTCTGTCTTTCATTTATTTTGCACAGCGCTGGTCTGAATAAAACTCACCATGACTAGCCTTTCTATCAGCATCTCGCATCTTTTGTCTCAGCCCGCAGCCTTCCCTCTCCATTGATCCTGGGGGCTGCTACTCCCAGGGGTTAGAGCTGGGCAAAACTTTTCACCCTGCACTTTTTGTTGTTGGTTAAAAATACCAATTGGGCAACATCAACAAGCTTCGCAACTATGTATTGATTTTGCAGAATTATTTTGTTTAGGGAAAAAAAGCACTTAAAAAAAAACCTGAAAAAATCAAAATGGCCAGTTCTGACATTTTTGAAACATTTCATTATTTTTGCCCGAAACAACTTTTTGTTTCAAAGTATCTTTTAATTTTATATTAAAAATTGAGCACTTTTCCATGTTGTTTTAAATGTTGAAATGAAACATTTTGATTTGGTTAAAACTAAACCTTTTGTTTGACTGGAAACTATATTTTTTCTTTTGGATTTGCTGGAAAAAAAAAATTATTTTGGTCCAAGAACTTTTTTTCAACTTTTTGAAATTGCCAGTGAACCAAAACCTCCATATTTTACCCAGCTTCTACCCCTCTTGTCCCTGATCTGATCCCAGATGCTGTATCTGTCTATTTCATGGTGAAATAATTTCAGGGTAGAGGACTTTCTCTTCCTGCCTGTCTGGTAGCGGGTTCTCTAGACATTGTGTAAACAATGGATTAAAGTCTTGCGCTTGTATGGGAGCTCAAAGGAAAATATCATCTCGCTGTCAAGTTTTATATCTTCTTCAGGGTTGTGTAAAACTGAGTTCCTTTTTATTAGGGCTATCGATTCGTCATAATTAACTCACGCAATTAACTAAAAAAATTATTGCGATTAATTGCACTGTTAAACAAGAGAATACCAACTGAAATGTATTAAATATTTTGGAAGTTTTTCTACATTTTTAAATATGTTGATTTCTATTACAACACAAAGTGTACAGTGCTCACTTTATATTATATTTTTATTACAAATAAAACTGTAAAAATTATAAACAAAAGAAATAGTATTTTTCAATTCACCTCATACAAGTACTGTTGTGCGATCTCTGTCATGAAAGTGTAATTTACAAGTGCAGAGTTTTTGTTACATAAGTGCACTCAGAAACAAAACAATGTAAAACTTTAGAGCCTACAAGTCCACTCAGTCCAACTCCTTCTTCAGCCAATCGCTAAGACAAACAAGTTTGCTGCCTGCTTCTTATTTCCAATGTCACCCGAAAGTGAGAACAGGCTTTCACATGGCACTTTTGTAGCTGGCATTGCAAGGTATTTACATGCCAGATATGCTAAACATCCGTATGCCCCTTCATGCTTCGGCCACCATTCCAAAGGACATGTTTCCATGCTGATGATGCTCGTTTTAAAAAATAATGTGGTAATTAAATTTGTGATTGAACTCCTTGGGGGAGAACTGTATGTCTCCAGCTCTGTTTCACTAGCATTCTGCCATATATTTCATGTTGTAGCAGTCTCAGATGATGACCCAGCACGTCTGTTTTAATAACACTTTCACAGCAGATTTAACAAAACGCAAAGAAGCTACCAATGTGAGATTTCTAAAAATAGCTACAGCACTCAACCCATGGTTTAAGAATCTGAAGTGCCTTCCAAAATCCGAGAGGGATGAGGTGTGGAGCATGCTTTCAGAAGTCTTAAAAGAGCAACACTCAGATGTGTGGAAACTGCATAATCTGGATCACCAAAAAAGAAAATCAACCTTCTGCTGGTGGAATCTGACTCAGATAATGAAAATGAACATGAGTCAGTCTGCATTGCTTTGGATTGTTGTTGAGCAGAACCTGTCATCAGCATGGCTGCATGTCCTCTGGAATGGTGGTTGAAGCATGAAGGGACATATGAATTTTTAGTGCATCTGACATATAAATATCTTGCGACGCCAGCTACAACAGTGCCATGCAAATGCCTATTCTCACTTTCAAGTGACATAAACAAGAAGCAGGCAGCATTATCTCCTCCAAATTGTAATCAAACTTGTTTGTCTGAGCAATTGGCTGAACAAGACATTGGACTGAGCGGACTCGTAGGCTCTAAAGTTTTACATAGTTTTATTTTTGAATGCAGTTCTCTTTTTGTACATAATGCTACATTTGTAAAGTTCAACTTTCATGATAGAGATCGCACTACACTACTTGTATGAGGTGAACTGAAAAATACTATTTTTTTTGTTCTTTACAGTGCAAATATTTATAATAAAACATAAATATAAAGTGAGTGTTGTACACTTCATATTCTGTGTTGTAATTGAAATCAATATATTTGAAAATGTAGAAACCTTTAAATAAATATTTAAATAAATGATATTCTATTATTGTTTAACAGCGCGATTAATTGTGATTAATATTTTTAACTTGACAGCCCTATTATTTTGGTCTATACTGGGATTTTAGCTACCAGCGCAAGTTCAGCCTCCTTGGATAGACATGATTTACACTGATGCAGTGCTATTTGTCTTGGTGCACTTTGACTTCAGTTTCAAACCAAGGTAAAACCACACTGCTGCTATGTCACATGTGCATTAGAGGTTTGCATTGGTGGCTAACTCCTCACTGGAAAAAGGTCTTATAAAACTTCCATAGTATTATTTGCATTACGGTTGTGGTTAGAGGCCCAGCTGAGCTCGGAGCTCCATTGTTCTGGCAGCTGCGTTAATACGTACTGAGAGAGTCTCTGCCCCAAAGAGCTTACAACTGAAATTCACAAGATGGACAAAGAATGAGGGGGAAACTGAGTCACGGAGCAGGGAATTGACTAGACTCCTGCCCTCCTCTCTCCCAGCTTGAGTGCCTTATGGACCTGACCATAATCATAGACTAACAGCATTCCTTTTCATATACAGCAGCTCAGTTTGTAGATTAATTTCATTTGTCTTTTTCCAGGGGAACATGTACCACTAATCGTCACTGAGTGACCCATAGTGCTACATCATGTTTGTGGGAAAACGTCAGTGTGTTGGTCAAGAGGACAGGACTTCTCATGAGAAGAAAAACAAAGCCCACAGCAGGTCTTGATGTAAAACAACATGTTTGCACACCTAAAAAGAACAGCGTGTTTTGTAATCAAGCCCATGTGCTATATCAGGCACTTTCCACAGGGAGGGAAAATCCCCACACCCCTAGGGGCCAGCATTTGCTAACTGCCACCTGAGATGTTTTTAGTGCATCTTGCTACCTAAACATTGCAAAACACTCTAGGCTTTTCATTCCGTGGGATAACAAGCACCTCGCATTGAACCTCCTATAGCTTCCTCTCCAGCCACCTGTGCTGAGAGGTGAGAGTTTAAGCCCAACAGAGGCTGTTAGCCAGCCAGGCTTGTCTATCGGGATTACTTTGTGAGGAAGGCTTGTGAATTGTACATGCTTAATCGAGAAAAGGGAGAATTTAGAAGAGGTCCCATATAGAACAGTAAGGACAAGTTCAGTCTCCATGGCCCATTGAGTTCTTGGCATCTCCCCTAGCACTACCAACAAGGAGCGCAGTCCATGCCAGGTGTGATGGTGGTTTTCTGTGATGCAGACACCTGAGCACTAAGAATTAACTGTGGTGCCTGGGCCTTGATTACATTGTAAGTTCTGGGGTACAGAAGCTGTGACGTCTTCTCACTGGAGAGCTGGTGGAAACTCGGGATTTTCATTTAAACGGGAAATTTGGACCTTTTGAAATTTGTGTTTGTTCCAATTTGGAATGAAAGCAGGTATTTTTGAAATTTCCCACAAAATAGGAATTCTGAGGAAAAATCCCCTGGTTTTGGAAAATGTTCATGTTGGAATTTTGAAAGTTCATGTGGAATTGTATTGGTTTTTTGTTTGCTTTTTATATTTTTATTGATTTTTACATTATTTCATGAAGTGTCAGTACCAGCAGTCCATCAGATGCACTACTGCTACTGACGTGACATAATGTAATGATTGAACTATTTCGTCGAATGATGGTAACTGTGATTAGATGTTGATCGATGTTTTGGCCGTGTGTGCGTGTGCCCTCTGTGTGCCTCCCCAGCCCTGCGCGGACAGCTGGCACGGCAGACGTCGAGCAAACCACTCAATGACCATAAGATCCATTAAGGGATGAAGGCACCCAGCCAGGTTTATTGTTGACAAAGCATGGTACTAGCATCCTGCAGACTCTACCAGACCACTAATACATGTATCCAATAACAATGGACCAGCTCAGAGAACGGGGGGACTTTCTGTTCCTCCCTAGGCCAGATAAAGATACTCCCTCTGAGATACATCTTTATACCTTGATACAAACAAGTTAGTACTGCCCCTCTGATGTAGTTAGTTACTGCCCCCTGATGTTGCTAGTTATACCCATCATCTTGTACATGTTGGTTCGATCAAAACATCTCTATTACATATGGTCATCCCGACCTTACCTTTTAGGAGGAGTCAGTATGTTCCTGTTTCCCTTGGGGAATGTTTTTGTACCATCCTTGATATTGGAATGTTCTGGTACCACTTGATGTCAGGATGTGTTTGCATGAGCATTCTGTGACTACCTCTCCTTAGAAATGTGTATTTCTGCAATATCAGCCCCGTTCTTGCCAAATTCTGTAAGCAGGTCCTGCCTCATACCAGGGCTCATACAAGGGCTTATGTCTCAGGCTCTCTTCCTACTACAATAATGTTCTGCAGCTACTTCCCTGATTCACCTTTTGGCAGGATACTGTGAAGCTCTGTAGCCCATTTTCCAAGCCCTGAGCTGTCTTTTTTGATGGGAATGGTGGGTATAATACCTTTCGTGTTGCAAAATTCCACTTTGGGCTTGGTGCAGAATCAGAGACATGGTGGAAGCTGCATATTCTCTCTTCGCTTTGATGACCATGCATTAGCATGACAATAATGGGATGGTGGGGGAGGGAGCCTCACTGAGAATTTGCATGTTTCAAAGAGATTGTCCCTGCACTCCTGGAACTAGCTGCAAACCAGATCTCTGTGCCTGCCGCTTCTCCCACACTGGATGTTTTCATGTATTTCCAGTTGAGTTCAGTCTCGTTCTATGTGAAGACCATAGCATTCCGTGAGTTGCGGGGCCTTTTGGCAAGATTCAAAGATTTCCCTTTCGAAATGAGATTCTGTTCCCACCTCCTGTTGCTTGTCCTGCTCCTTCCTAGCCTCTCTGTATTTTTCATTTCATTTGAATACTTAATCAGCTAGAGATGGTTCCAAACCAGGACCTGAATCTAATGGCTGGAGGTGTTTGCAAGGGGCTCCTAACTTCACATTGAGCTGAATCAGGATCCCAGATCCAGCGTCGTCCTCCCCCTCTAAAAACATCTGGATCTGAAATGTGTCAAGCCTCTTACCATGCCAGGGGTTCTGCCAGCCCAGCTGGCTGCTTTGTTCAGAGAACAGGACTTAATATGCCTCCTCTGGGCATGTCTTTTCATAGCACATATAAAGACTGGCTCTGGCACTGCAGATAAATGATCACACAGCATGAACCCAGTACAGTAGGGTAGAAGAAAGTCAGAGTGAGAGAGACTTTGATTCACATCCTATACTAGATTTTCCCTGGAAAGCATTGCATGAGGATTAAGGTGTTTTCTCTAACAGAATGTCTCTTTCAGTGGTACAGGCAGTCTCATCTAGTGGCAGGAGCACTGACTGGACTTCAGCTGCTTCTGAGTTCTAATGTTGGCCTGTTCCCGTCTCCCTGTTTATAACTACATCACAGGAGTGATGTGAAGATTAATGAAGGACGTCAGTATTGTCAACCCCAAGCATTCAAAAATCACGAGATTGGCTTAAAAAGTTGTGAGATTGTTTTTGTTTAAAATTGGGGGTTGTGTTTTTCTTTTTTTGCCTCTTGATTTCTGAGCATTTAGGGGGTCATGTTTTCCAGCTTTTCTCTGCAACCCTAAGGGCTAGAAATGTACTTTAAAAAAATGGAAGCTCAGATTCTTACATAATCCCATGACTGCAGGAGTTGAGGCTTAAATAAATCCAGCCAAAACCGCTACCACCTCTAAATGTTACAAGATGCGTAATAAATTCATGAAATATTAAGGGTTTATGCTAAATGGCATCAATACATTGCTGGTCTAAGGTTTGGTCTACACTACCAATGTATGTTGGTATAACTACATCTCTCATCCTGCGGTGACATAGTCACACTGACCTGAGCCTGGTGTAGACAGTGCTGTGTTGAGGGGAGGGCTTCTCCTACCAGGCGCTGCAGCACTGCAAATGCAAATGTAGACAAGCCCTAAATTCATCTCTCAGCTTGCTAGGAAAACCCTGTTGCCACATAAGGACATCATGTGGGGTTCTCTAACCAGGTTTGGTAGAGTCATGCAGCATCAGCTGGCTGTGGAAGAGCTTGCAGAAGGAGGGCACCATGTGGAGTGGCCTATGCATGTGTTCTGTGACCCATCTCTAATGTTTCTTTTTTAACTTGCTAATCAGAAATGGGCCTGAATCCAATCCCAGCTCTGAAAAGGCCCCCAGAGTTCAGATCCATCTCAGAACATTGTAACCGGCAGCATCTCTGGAACTGGCTGAACTGAAATCACCCACACTCTGGGAAAGTTGAGACTGGAGCCCAAATGTTGCTGCTGAGGCCCATCTTAATCATAGAATATCAGGAATGGAAGGGGCCTCAGCAAGTCATCTAGTCCAATCCCCTGCTTAAAGCAGGACCAATCCCCAGACAAATTTTTGCCCCAGATCCTTAAATGGCCCTCTCAACGATTGAACTCACAACCCTGGGCCAATGCTCAAACCACTGAGCTATCCCTCCCCAAACTGAGCTAGGCCAAGCAGCTCTGGGACAGTGAGCCTGTAACTCTGCAGTGGAAGATCCAGATGAGTGATGAATGGTGAGCCAGTCCGAAGGCACTGCCCATGTGAGGCCAAATTCACCCCTGGTGCAACTCTCCATTGACTTAAAAGTTGTTACAGGAGGGGCAAATCAGGCCTTTTGAAACTGTGGCTGGGGTGGGATGGTGGTGAAGACAGTCAGGAGCAATGACTGATTTTACATTTGGACATGGCCTTTCTTTTTTAAACAAAAGCTTTTCCAGGCACAAGAGCAAGCTGCCACAAAACAGCAGGCCAGGCAAGTTCCTGAGCCCCTTGTTCCATCGCAGCTATTGGCAGCAGCCTCTTGTAGTTCAATAACTACTGGGATGAAGTGGGCCGTAGCCCACGAAAGCTTATGCTCAAATAAATTTGTTAGTCTCTAAGGTGCCACAAGTCCTCCTGTTCTTTTTACTGGGAGAAAATTCGTCACCTCCACTTTGATTTGTAGGAGGAAAATGGTCTCTCTGCTTGGAGCTGCACACAAAGGACATCCAGCTGATGGGAGAGAAAGGAGGAGTAAGCATGTGGGGTTGTGACTGCTGCTGTCTTGACTGACACACCAAGGACTGAACTGGGGACCTCCCAAGCTGAACGCATGAGCTGCTACAGTTTGAGCTAAAGATACGCAACCCTCCCCACTGGGACTGTAACCAGCTCATCCTCTGTGGATCAGGCACATCAAGAGACCCTTAAAACACACCCACCAGCCTGTTACATGGGCACAAGGTAACACTCTGCTGGGAGACTAACGGAAATTCATTTGGGGGCTTGAGACCAATTTCCAGACGCAGTGATGAGCAAAGCAAACTTTGGCTCCAACCTACTTCCCTCCACGTACATGTCGTGAAACCTCACTGGAGGTTTGGGCCTTGTGGCCTAGGTTGACCTCCCCGGCTGGAACCCAGAGCTTCTCCACTAGGCCTCAAGCCAACTGACTCCTCCCCAGCCTGGGACCTGGGCTCTGCTGGGCAGGTTTGCTTTAGCTGAGCTCTGCGTCTGCCTTCGGGCTGAGGGGAGCCAGGTAAATGGTTGGCATGATTGCTGGCTTTTAAATGGTCTAGATGGCATGGGACAGAGGCTAAGAATCGGGTGGAGATGGAGATACTGAGAGCTTTTTCAGTGGTCCCTCCAGGTCAGGAGGTACAAGGGACTTTGCCCGTGCTGTTGTGGATAAATAGGACTTTGGTCTCCAGGGCTGTCCACCGGACACCTTCCCCAGTGCTAAGGTTGCTTTATAACCGATCATGATTGCGGCTGATGTCTTAAACTAAAGCTGGCAATTCTAGGGGAGAGCAAAGGGGGGTCATGTTTGTTTGTTTATTTAAGCTGAAAGTGGCTGCCCCGAGACGGTTGGGTCAGTTGTTTACAGCACAAATCTGTTACCATGTAAAAACTGGTAGAACTAGCTGAAAGCAACAGGAATTTTCCTACACCCCCCCAGGCTACAACAGATAATAACAAACAGGGCCCCGTCTCTATTAAAAAGCCACTTGAGGAAAGGGTCACCTTGTTTGTTGATGCTAGGGTCTGGCAGACGCAGCTTACCTCCTGGGTATCCTGCTGTCAGGAATGTCTGAGGAACTGAAAAACACCCAGTGGCAAAGGGTCATTTGGAAAGAGAGAATGAAGGGGGAGAGAAGGAAGGAACTGTGAAAATCAGAGGGCCAAATGCTGAACTCCTCATGATGCTGATGTATTTGTATGTTTGTAGTGTGTGCAATTATTTATATTGGGGGAATGTAACCCCTTCGTGAGTGTGTGTTACAGGTCCCACTGACTGGCTCTACCACCTAGGTGGTGGTTATTGGTATTGCAATAGTGCCAAGCCACCCAGTCCTGGAGCAAGACCCCATTATGTTAGGTTCTGTACAATCAAAGAATCAGAAGACAGTTGTTGCCTCCTTACAATCTATGACAGTCCATGCTCAGATTTCACTTGTCCTTCTTCATACAAAGTTCCTGAACAAACTAGTGGGAGTTTTACCCACAATGGGATATCTGGTTTGGGCCCAAAGATTTCTGGTGCTGTGGCTTATATCAAAAGCCATTTGAGTGCTGGGAAAGCAGCTGAAGCAGCCAGCCCTCAGCTTGGCGTAGGACAACTGGCTCCAACCTAGTTCAGGCTACTTCCTCGTACACTTTATTAATTGTTGGAGTGTTTTAATAACCTTTGGTCGAGTGCAGCTGAAAATGCAAGCATGTCACAGAGCTACTGGAATGGACAGTTGACAGCTTTCCTTAGGAAATGCCTTATGTCCTGCAGATGGAAAGATAATACAATGTTCCCCCCGCACCCCATAAGTTCATTCAAGAAAAATCTCCCCCGTCCATTGGAGATTAATTGGAGAGGAGACATGCATAGTGTGCCCCCACCCAGGTAGAACAGTGTGAAGCCTTTTTAGAATAATCCTTATCAATTTAGCAAGAGGAGAGGGCTAGGTTGGGAGAAGGACATTTATGACAGTGTCCAAAGTTGGGCTGGTCTTCAGAAGCCTTATTGGAAAGATAATACTAGCATATTAATATATCTGGTGCAATTATTTTAAATTAATTCCTCTAACAAACTTGGGGTGATACAGGGGTCCATGTGGAGAAATCTGGTGTTAGTGTCACTGGGGGGGAACAATCTGTGTAGACAAGAAGTGGGCGGGGAAACAGAAGCACAGAGAGAGAACGAGAATGGCGTCCTGTCTCTTGGGCCAGGCTGCCTCTGAGGCAGCTTTCCAATTACATCCTATGTGAGCAGGCACCAGAAGCCCTATTCTGATCTCTTTCACACCACTGCCCCAGTGTATCGCCACTGATTTCAGTGGAGCGATTCCTGGCTTCCATCGGCAACGCGTGAGACCAGAATCCGACCCCAGAGCATTCCAGTGGACTGAGCGGAACAAACCCAAGTGCAACCCCCTTATCTTAGAGGGAATGCAACTGTGGGCAAAATCTCACCCTCTAACTCCAGAGCTCTTGGAAATCTGGGCATGGAAGGTTCTGCAGTTTATCTTGACTGTGCTGCATGCTTTATTTTTAGAGTATCATAAAGGGCTTTTGTTCCAAGGTATATTTAGTAGGGGAGTGGAAGGGGAAGTGGGAGGGCTGTGTGTATAGGGAATGTGTCACTTGGTCTCTCTCTTCTAACCCACCCTGCTGCCCGATACTCCTGGAGGGTGGAGTGTGAATGAAAAAAAAGAGAGAAAATAATAATTAAAAATACTGAAATCATAGTCTAGGTGCACAGGCCTGGAGGCCTCTGGTTGCCTTAAAACATACATTAGCACAAATAGGGCACGGTGCCCAAAATCACGAAAAAGGTGGGGCAGGAGTGGTCTCGCTTCTGTCAGCAGCTAGAGTGTGTCTTGGAGTAGCGCAGTGCTGACTGCACTCCCCTTCTATAGACAGCGTAGCCTAGTGTCTAGCGCTCTGGACTGGGCTTGGTTCTAGTCCTAGCTTTGCTAGTGGGTAACCATGGGTGAGTCATGTCACCTCAGTTTTCCTACCTGTAAAATGGAAGTAATGATACTGACCTGCTTTATATGGCACTTTGAGATCTACTAGTGCAAAGTTTTATCTAAGCTAGGTGGTCTCATTACATATAAACTCTTCCTCTTTTCTAATATATACACTAATTCTGGGGATCGAGCAGTTAGAAAAGGGGGTGGTGCTTAAAATCAGGAGTTCTGGGTTCTATTTCCATCTCTGCCACTTACCTGTAACCATGCTGTGCCTCAGTTTCCCCATCTGTCCAATGGGGATAATAATGCTTCCCTATCTCAATGGGGATTGTGAGCATTGGTTGAATGTTTGTGAATCATGCTGACAGCTTTGGATTAAAGGCATGAAAAGTGCAGAGAGTAACATCATATTATGAGGAATATCTGTGATGCGAAGGAAGAAGAGTCAAACACACTGAGCCCCATTTTCAGCAGGCCTCTACAAGTGCATCAGCAGCATCTGTAAATTCAGTTTTCACCACATGCACAAACTGGCATTTGCACATAAAGGTGGGGTTGCTACCAAAGGTGCCAGCACAAAGGTATTGGCTTTTTCTGTGACCTTCACCTAGCTGCGAATACTGTGTAGGTTAGGATAACGCCCCAGTGCTGCTTGCAGAGATGCCGATTTAATTGCACAAGCAGTTGTACCTGCCAGAGCCTGAGCTGTGGCCATGCACACTGTGTACGTGTGTGTATCTGTGTACATGTGTAGATCTGCACGCCTGTATGTATTCATGCATGTGTATGTGATGTGTGTATGTGACTGCACGTGTGGATGAAGTGGTCTGTGTGTGTGTGCATGTTGTGTAGCTGGCGAGGTCTCCTTTCTGTAGCCCACTGCCCTAGGCTACAGGCTGGAAAAATTCAGAGTTTATTTTAATTACAATAAAGTTATGGGAAAAGCGATGTCTAAAGGCCAAAAGTAATAAAAATCAGACAAAGAAGCCGCCACTTTGAGATCCCAGGGTTTGGGCTCATTGGAGA
Source organism: Chelonoidis abingdonii (assembly GCF_003597395.2). Classification (NCBI taxonomy): domain Eukaryota; kingdom Metazoa; phylum Chordata; order Testudines; family Testudinidae; genus Chelonoidis; species Chelonoidis abingdonii. The sequence goes on from NC_133793.1 coordinate 8,388,816, forward strand.
ATTGTGTTGCGATGATCACAGCTCAGCTTGTTTCATGAGGGGACTTGATTGTCTTTCAGCAGGATGCCTCGTGCAGTGAAGCAGCTCAGTGTGGGTAGCATCACGGCTACTGGCCACCAGCCTGAGCCAGGACCTCGGTAAGTCTGCTGGACAGCACCAGTAGTAGTATGGTCTACCTCAGCTTCCGCTGCCCCCTCCTGTGAACTGTGACATCCTTAAAGAACTGGAGCAGAGACAACAAGAGGCAAAGGATTCCCAGTACATGTTCCACACGCCAGCATCTCAAGCAACGCTCCAAGCCTGACTCCAAGCTCGGTAAGTCAGGTGAACTTGGTGGCCTGGGTCCATACAGGTGTTTATATCATTGCCACCTCCTGCAGAGACAGCCTTGACCTTGTCATGGCTGATGCCTCATGACTATGCCATCCTGGCAATAAAACAATGGGTGGTATCCAGCAACCCAGGATCTGGCATCCATGTGCAGGTATAACCTACATGAAGCCCATTCCCCTGCCAACCGAGTGTCACCACTCCACATTCCCAGTTTCCTCTGCACTCTCTCTCTGTACCTGGCCCGTCTTTTGGCACAAAGCTCTGGTCAGAGGCTGCCATCTGCAGCCAGATCTCCAGCCAGTTCCCTTAGCAGTGTCTGCTCTCTCTCACTGCCAATGCTGCTGCTTCAACTCCAGCACCTAATGGGTCCTTCTCTCTAGCAAGCCAGAGAGACCTCGACAAATCCTCTGATAAGTTGGTACTGCTCTTGGGACTTCCTGTGAGCTGAGAAACACTCCCAACATACATCGCACCCTGGTCTGGTTTGGCACGTGAATTGCACCATTGCTGTCTTTAAGCGGGTCTGGGTGAAGAAAAACCGCCTAGGACCTCAGCACTGATCACTGAGCAACGTTATTTCTGTATTTGGAGTCCCAATCAGAAAACATTTGATTGGACAATGCCACCAATCCAGCTTTGCCACTGCTGTCCATGGGTCAGTTAGGAGAGACGTTTTTCTTTTCCCCTCTCCTCTTTTGACCTCCTCACATTCTCCCCAGTGGTGCCGGACACCAATCCTGGGCCCAATTCAAGATTGTTATAAGGTGGAGATTACCCTTTGGACATTGCATCCCTTCCCTGGGCAGGGCAGGTTACCATGTTACGTTCAGGAAGCAGGGGATACCCAGACATTTCAACACCTCATCTCACTAAGGAGCATCACGTTGGTTGAATGGTGAGTCATCCTCTGTTATGGTGGGTTCCAAGCACTGGCCCACAAATCTACTCTTACAGCTGGTGCTCTAGGCTCCCCCATCTTTCATTCACTAGGCTGCCCACCCCTTTCATTCACATTCAAGGTTTGAGGCCGGTAGGAGCTTTTACAGTGGAATGGAAGGCAATAGATAATGGCTAGCGCAGACCTGGCACAGCCAGTCCCCGCACAGCCAAGGCTGCTGAACTCCAGGACAAGGGTGAGCAAACACTAGTGGGGTCAGACCAGGCATTGCCCTCTGCACTTAGTGGGAGCCTTGAGCTCCTAGTGCCCCAACCCTCACCCCAACACTGGGGTATGGTAACCGATCTTGCTCCCTTGTTTTATTCACCTGCTGACGTGGGCCGATAAATAGCCAGGATGGAGTGAGAAAGGGAGACGTGAAATGGTTTTTCCTCCTTTCTTTTTCTTTTTCAGGCTTGCACCAACACGTCTCCTGGAATCCTCATCTGCCTTCCATGCCCAGCTAACATGAGTCACGCACTGAGCCCATCCTTTGCCTACTCCTTGCAACATGGATGACAGAAACTATCCAGCGAGACTGGGAGCGCTCAAATCCTCAATGAGTTTTCTTTTATTGCATAAAACAAGTTGCTACACAGCTATTGCCAGGGAAGTCCTTTCAGATTGTGGTAAAGCGGCATTATGCCTGGGCTACTCTTTGCCTTCCTGTGCGTGTGCTGGAGCTGTGCTGTCATTATTAGTTCAGAGAACAGGACAGCAATGCATGAACAGTACGTGGAAAGGTTCTTCCAGAGCTGCTGTTACCTAGTGGGCCCAGCAAAGCCAATGGAAGGATCCCCATATCCAGTATGTTCTGACGTTGGGAGGCCACGTGCTGCAGAGGGGTGCTGACACGTAGTAAAGTAACATTTTAAAAAGAGGTTCATTGAAGAGGAAAAAAACACCAGTGACCTTATGGGAAGGACAACTAGAGGAGGTGAGGAAAGGAGAGCCCAGGGTTAATGTGTAAGTAAAATGATTGTATCTTTCAAAAATTGACAGAAAAATATCAAGCATAATTTACTCTGTGTGTGTGTGTGTGTGTGTGTGTGTGTGCGCGCGCTTCTAAATAGACACAGCAAAGAGCAAATCATGTCCCTGGCTTCATGAGAAAAACAGATGCTCCGGTTTGGCTCTGCAGCGTATGAAATGCATTCCCAGTACTGAACGTGAGCGTGAAACTAATTATCACATAAATGAATCCACTCCCACTTTTGTCATACCTTTTCCCTGGAGGGTTTTCCTTCCTTCCTTCCCCCCTCCACTTTAGAAACAGGTAGATTCCTCCTCCACATGTCTACCTGGTTCAGCACACAAAGGGTTAACAGCTGCACCTGTTTAAGGTGTACCTGTCCCATGGCACCTGTCTCATCAGCCAATCAGTGGCTGAACTCTGGGGAACCTACTTGTCAGCAAAATACCTGTACACAAAAACCTCAACATAAATCAAACACTTCACTTCACAGGCCATGTCTGTAGTTAGCAGGTACTAGAGGAGAGAAGTCATCAGAATTTGCTGTCTGTAAAGATTTGGAAACCTGGGGAAACATGTCTAATGAACTTGAGTAAGTAGATCATTTTTTTAATTTTATTTAACTAATCCCCTAAGTATTTCATCTGAGGCAGGATTTAAGTACTTCTGCTGTGAATGAATTAGACTCCACAGGTTTAATCTGCCTGTCTAGCTATTTACAAATGAAGCTAAAAAAGTGAATCAAGCCTTTTTCTCAGTCTTTCTATTCTATGGTAACCCAGTGCTATGCTTGTTATGAGTCAGTCATTACTGCCCTTAATAAAAAAGCAAACCTCTTTAAAACTGATATTAAATTTTCCCCTTAGACTGAAATTTGACATACAAGGATTCGCCTCAGAAATTCCTCTCCTTTGCCCTGAAACAAAACAAAAAAAAATAAAAATCCAGCCTATGGTACAATTGATGGAGTACTTTTTAATTAGACAGTTCCCCAAATAAATCAATAATCAGTCCTGGAAAAGTTTCTGGGTTCTTCTAACTAAATAGATTTTATCAAGGCCTTAGAAATGGATGTGGACCCATTTATTTTGATTTTTGGGGAAGGAAAAAAGTATTCAGACAAGTATATTGTAATGCAGTTTTTCATAGACAAGTAGCTGTTCCTCCAAAACTTGAACTCTTAAATGTTTGGGATTGAAAATACTTTGTACTGTTAATAGGCATTTTGGGTAGCACATGGACCAACAGCCAAGGGACCGTAGCACTGTAGGCAAAGGATGAGTTTTATAATTAATGGGCCCATTTGTGTGAAATTATGTGATAGAGATAGGACCGGTATAGGGGAATGGGGTAAGCAGGAGACCAAATTCGGCTTCCCTTAATCAAATGGATAGTCCAACTGAAGTTGAAGAGGCTATATATATATATATACACACACACACATTTCTTTATGTGTGCACCTGTGTGTATATAGAATTTAATGTATATAGAGAAGATATATATGGAGCTTAGGAAATGTGCATTTAAAAATGTGTATAATTTTACACACAGAGATTGACCTGCCTCCCAGAGGTATTGGGAATTAATTTGTTAATGATTGTAAAGAACAGTGCAGAAGTAAAGAGCTAATGATTATTTATATATATATATATATATATATATATATACACACACACACATTGCTACAGACCTGAGTAAAGAATAGAAGTGTCTTAATTTTTCCCCTTTTAAACTCTTTGGGTAGTTTAAAGTTGTTTTGATTTTTCTTTAGGTAGGTCATATGGCTTGTTCCCTAAATACTATATTTTGTTTTTGTGTGTGCACAGATGCGCACACGTGCGCACAAACACACACAATTAGATTTTTCTGCTGAATGTAGAGCAGTGGGATTACCTTACCTAGCGAATTACATGGTTGCTTGACCCCTCTCTTACTAACGGACTGTTACCCCCCGCCCCATGTCCTTCAGATGAAACAAAGGGAATTGGTGAAAGCTCCATCTCCTTTGTGATTGATAAAAATGCGGAGGTTGCTATCTGGTCTCCATCTCTTGTTTGTTGCTTTGTCTAGTTGCCTCCAGATCAGATAAAAGGAATCTTTTAACTGAATCCATGTGAACTGAAAACTTTCCTACTGCTTAAGCTTGTGGATAGTTTTCCAGACCTTGGGAGACTTCAGCTTCACTTATTTCGCCCACAGATACCACAAAGTTTGGCTCAAGAGCTCAGGCAGTTGGAAGCTACAGTTTCAAGCCCTGTGCTGATGCCCTGTCGTGCGCTGCATGTGGGCCGAGGGGTGGGCAATAATTGCAGGGGACTCTAGAGAGAAACAATTTAAGAGAACAATGGGCCTGGAGTACCTGGAGCTGAAAATACCCCTGGGGCCATGCAGGGGGAGATAAGGGAGATGGGAACAGCATAAAGTGACCAGATGTCTCGTTTTTAAAGGGACAGTCCTGGTTTTTGGGACTTTTTCATATATAGGCACCTATTACCCCCCACCCCCGTCCTATTTTTTCTCAGTTGCTATCTGGTAACCCTAGAACAGTGTGACATCAAAGTCATCCATGAAACGTTCTCGGAAATCAAGTACAGCGTTTGGATTCTGGCTCTGCCACAGAGATAGGAGAAAGCTGGGTCACTGAATGAGAGGAACCTGTGGAAGATTTGCTATAGAGAGTGAACTTCTTAATGATGGGTTAATCCCATTGGGCCACAATTATCCATGGAGGTCAAGGGGAGAGGTGGGCTCTTGCATCTCAGGACCAAGCACTTAGAGGGTGGCAGCCCGGTTCTGAAGAGGATAGTGGTGAGTCCAGCTAGCACGACTCAAGCTCTTTCACCTGGTCCTTTCTGGTGTGCATCCTCTCCCCATCACCACACGCCTGTGACACACTGTTCAAAGACACAAAGAGGAGGGGACACGTCCTGAGGGGGTGTAAATCAGCACAGCTTTATTGACTTATAGACTCTAAAGCCAGAAGGGACCATCATGATCATCTAGGCTTAACCTCCTGCACATTGCAGGCCACAGAACCTCACTCACCCACTCCAGTAACGGGCCCCCCACCTCTGTCTGAGTTACTGATGTTCTAAAGTCATAATTTAAAGATGTCATGTTCCAGAGAATCCACCATTACACTAGTGATCTGTGCCCCATGCTGCAGAGGAAGGTGAAAAACTCCCCGTGGAGCTATGCTCCAGTTGAAGATCTGGCCCAAAATGATAAGGAACCCTCTTCCTCCATAGCAATTTTCAGCACAAAGAAGGTCTGGAAAGGGGCCAGTTTGGCAAGGGAGATGAGCCTTTTCGCATGTGATATAAATAAGATTTTAACGTACCCAGCCATCTCTGTTGAGCAGGTGTATAACATGGCACTGCTGCAGCATGTGGCTTTGAAAGAGTTAACCAAGAGCTACTCCCAGCTGTGGTTTTGTGGTCGAAACCATGATCGCCAGAAGCAAATTTTTGTCATGCACAAGGTGTGTTATTAAAACTTGAGTTATGCTCCTGGTGAATGAAAAGTTAAAGCCCTTTATTAAATCCTGGCTGCAAAGCAGAGAAGGGCTAACCGTACCGGCAGCAATGTATATTTTCAAGCAAATCATGGGTTTTGGTTTTATAAAATTATGTTGTGAGAGATTTGTAAATTAAAAACCCAAATAACTGCAACACAATGCATGGTAAAGGAACTAGAACCATTCTGAGTAAACCTTAGAGTCAGAGCAATGTTCAATCAACATTTATACAGTCTCTCTATTTATATATTGTGGATCAGGTTCCCAGCTGGCATAAATCAGCATAGCTACAGCGTAGTCAACAGAGCTAAGACTCTTTACTGAGGATCTGGTTCTGTATTGTGAGAGCCACTCTTTGGAATTTTGATCATCATCAAAACTATCATCCAAAAAACACTAAAATGTATATTCTGCACTTGGACCCGATTTAACATAGCACTTAAGCACGTGCTTAAGTTCTGTTGATTTGCATGGTGCTCATTCCAGGATCAGAGCCTGAAGTCCTCATAGACTGAACACTCAAGGACAATTATGCTCATGGTACACAATTGAAAAAATATTCCCCAATTTGTCTTAATTAGCCAGTGATCAAATTCAGACTAAAACTCCACCTCCAATGCATTATTCTCAATGAGCTCAGAGATTAAGCTCCATTGTTTGATTATTATTGTCATTTATTTGTATCATGCTCGTGCCTACGAGTTCCAATTATGGATCAGGATACCAAACAGACAGTCCTTTATATAATCTCAGTATAAGACAAGAGACAACAGGGGGATACAGACAGGCGGGGAGCACAAGGAAACAATGAGATGACACTAGTCGACATACTGTTAGTGGCCAAGCTCTTGTTCGTTGTCCTTGTTCTGTCTTCGGCATCCATGATGCCCTGTCTCCAGGAAACAGGTGGTTGAATTGTGTTACACCTAGGACTGGGTGAATCATATTCGTTCAACAGATATATTATTTGAAAAATATCATGACATTCGTTGATTATATGAAGAAAGATTTTCCCAGCATGGGGGAGACCTGCTCACAGGAGATCCTTGTGCCCCAGCGTGTACGGGCAGCTTTGGGAAACCTTACCAGCTACCAGTTGGGCTTCTGGAAAAGGCCATTCAGGAAGGGATTATGGTAGCCCGAGCCAGGCCAAAGTGTAACTTACCTATGAGGAGAAAAAAGAGAGGGGTTGGGGAGAGAATCGAAGGTGGAGGAAGAAAAAGGAAATGCAGGAAAGAGGAGTGTCCAGAGAGGAAGTAAAAACAGGAAGGAAGGAAGGAGGAAAAAGAAAGATACATAGGTAATTGTAGTGTGTGTGAGAGAGAGAAAGCGTGACACCTGGGGTCAAGTTCCAGCTCTGCCACTGACTTCCTGTGTGACCCTGGACAAGTCACTTAGCCTGTCTGTGCCTTTGCTATTCTTAGTACTGTACTTCTTTAAAATGAAAGCTGAGATTCTCACAAATTCACCTGACTTCAGGAGCTGGTCATGTCTAGGGTGACCAGATGTCCCAATTTTATAGGGACAGTCCTGATATTTGGGGCTTTTTCTTATATAGGTGCCTATTACACCCCACCCCATCTCGATTTTTCACCCTTGCTATCTGGTCACCCTAGTCATGTCACTCAAAGTCCTTGAATGCTATGGTGATGAGGGTGGAACAGGAACCTGAATAGAACAGAATGGGGCCTTGATCTCTGTCAGCTATCACAATATAAATAATAAATAAATAAATGACTGGACTAAACCCAGGTCATCTGAAGAGCTGTCAAAAACATTCAATTTTGCGTGAAAGATTGTGAATCCACTTGTGCCTATTCTCATGATTATTACTGTGAGAATATATTTGGTGGATTTTTTCCCCTTAAAGTGCCTGTTCCTGGAGTCAGGTTAATAAATGAGAATCTCAGTTTTCATTTAAAAAAGAAGTAAGCTTCTAGCCCTCCTGGTTGTAGAGATAAGTTTGAGAATGTGATGCCTATATGCTCCAAAATGAGAGTGCCTATAAAAAACACTCCGAACACCATATTTTTAAAATCTCATGATTTTTAAGCCAATCTTGTGGTTTGGGAGAGTTCTCATGAATTTTGAATGCTTAGAGTTGGTGATCATAGAATATCAGGGTTGGAAGGGACCTCAGGAGGTATCTAGTCCAACCCCCTGCTTAAAGCAGGACCAATTCCCAACTAAATCATCCCAGCTAGGGCTTTGTCAAGCCTGACCTTAAAAACCTCTAAGGATGGAGATTCCACCACCTCCCTAGGTAACCTATTCCAGTGCTTCACCACCCTCCTAGTGAAAAAGTTTTTCCTAATATCCAACCTAAACCTCCCCCGCTGCAACCTGAGACCATTACTCCTTGTTCTGTCATCTGGTACCACTGAGAACAGTCTAGATCCATCCTCTTTGGAATCCCCTTCAGGTAGTTGAAAGCAGCTATCAAATCCCCCCTCATTCTTCTCTTCTGCAGACTAAACAATCCCAGTTCCCTCAGCCTCTCCTCATAGGTCATGTGCTCGAGCCCCCTCATCATTAATACAGAATGTGTGTGTATATTAACATAAGGATCTCTCTGTCTCTCAATCCATCCTTCAAGGTTGTATATTTATCTGTCTGTAATGAATATGAATAAGAGAGAGACAGTCAGCAAAGGTTCAAACCCAGATTTTCAAAAGTGCCTACTGATCTTGGGTGCCCAATTAGAGGTATCTTAAAGGAACCTTATTTTCAAAGGATGAGTGCTCAGCCCCTTCTGAAAATCAGGTGCTTACAAACATCAGTTTGGGCCCTGAAAAACAGGCACACAAAATCACTGGTCGCTTTTGGAACGCTCACCTTAATTTCTTAACTGTGAGCTATTTCCTTGGTTTAATGTCCTGGACTCTGTCTTATTTCATTGAAGCTTCATTTCTATGGATTTGTAGCGTTCTTTTTTAAATAGGATGGTTTATGAAATATCTTCTAATAATTACTGTATACACGGAAATGTCCTTAGCACATGTGACGAGGTGGTGTTTAGTATCAGATAGTAAGCTGTTACAATTAATTCATTCACATGATACACAGGTATTTGGCAGAAATGTTAACGAACCAGAAAGCTTGTTTGGTGGACTCAGATTAGATCGAAAAGGATTTAAAGAACATGCGTAGTTTTGTTGTGTTAACTCGGATCAGGTAGTTGGTAACTTGACTGCTTGCTGCTGGTACTGTGTATGGAGCCCTCAGTAACAGTGTTAGCAAGTAAGAAGTGCCCGCAGCTCTGTCACTAGGCTATGGGATTGCTCTATATAGCTCCTCTCATGTGAGAAAAGGAGGAAATGTCTGGTAGGAGTAGGAATCGGGACTCCTGGGTTCTAGCCATGGGTCTGCTACTGATTAGTTGGGTGACTTTGGGAAAGTCACTTAACAACATTCTCGATGGCTCAGTTTCCCTACCTGTGATAATGAGCTCGCTCCTAGGGGTGGAGGGAGAATGGGCCAGAAAAGGGCAAAAGACAAAATGATTCTGAGCTACAAACACACACCCAGCAGGGCTGGGGAGCATGTCCTGCTCTATTACATTACACAGGTAGGGACTGCCCAGGGGAACGACTTGGATCAGGCCCATCAGCTGTTGTGACTTTGCAGTGAAAGGAGCCGTGGGTGGGTCAGTGGGGCTATGGCTAATCTGAGCCTGGGCTTACGTGGAGCACATCCCATTGCCTGTTTATTCCTTTTGGCTGCCCCCGCAGCAGGGCCCTGCCCTCTTCCCTCCCGCATGCTGGGTGTGCCAGGCCTTTCTTTTGCTAGATCCTGCTCCACTGAAGGCCCATCCCTTGAGGTGCTGAGTGCCTACAGCTCCTGCTGGCACTGGTCACGTTTCTTCACTTGAGATCCCAACACGTTTTCCACCTACCCCTCCCTTCTTCACTGCCTGATCTCACACGTATGCCTGTGCTGTGTCTAGGCCGGTGCATCCCTGGGGTGAGCTACCTTTCCACACGCACATGGTGCCCAGGTCGCCCGTTTCCAGGGGCAAGCGGAAAAGGTTGTCTTCTCTGAGAGTCCACATGGGAGCTAGGAGGCAGGACCACGTGGGGGGTGGGCAAGTGGGGCAAGTTGCCCCAGGTTCCGGGCCCCGCAGGGGCCCCCACGAGAGTGTTTTTGGGCCCCTAGAGCAAGGTCCTTCACTTGCTCCAGGCCCCTGGAGCTTCTTCCGCTCCGGGTCTTTGGCGGCACTTCGGCAGCGGGGGGTCCTTCTGCTCCGGGACCTGGCGCCGAAGTGCCAGGTCTTCGGCAGCAATTTGGTGGCGAGGACTCCGCCGCCGAAGACCCCAGGCCCCCTAAATCCTCTGGGCGGCCCTGCTAGGAGGCAGAGCGGGGAATTTCTAATTGCTGCACTAAACTGCCCCAGTTGGAAACATGCTCTAAGCAGATTGTGCTGGGGAAGGAAACTCTCTGTGTCAGGAAGTGACACTGCACTTAGCACTGCTTACTTGGCAACTGTAAAAATACAGGAATAAACTGTCATCATTCGTTTGTATACGTCTATTTTAAGTGTCTGTCTCTTTCTGTGTGTCTGTGCTTTGCAGGTATGCCTGTGTGTGTTTCTTTGTGGCTGCATGCTTGCCGAAAGGCTGGATCGGAGCTTTGCCTCTCGATTTATTTGTTAATTATTATTTTATCCAAACACTCCTGAGCAGGGATGGAATCAGAGCGGAGGTTCGTCTCCAGCAGCTCTGCACTTAGCTTGTTTCAGAGAGTGCTGTTCTGCTCTGGGGGGAAGCCTGGCTCACTGGGCCTTGCTCATGGCTGGGTGAAACCTGCATGCCTCCAGATGCAGGCGTGCTTCACCGATGCTCTTTATGCTGCCTGCTCTGTAAGCTGCAATGCTGATCCCATCCGAGTCCCCTTGTTGGTGTAGGTTGCTGTAGACTGGACCTTTGAATGGGAGGAACAAGGTTACTCCAGCAAAAGGCCAGTCTTGTGGGGTACAGCATGGCTGAATGGCAGCCCCAATGTGAATAATCTGGCATATGGCTAGACCCAGACCTCTGTGCTGAAGCTTTGGATGCTCACCACTGGCTGCTGTGGGTGCTCAGTTCCTGCTCGTGTACTGTACAGGCATGAGCGTCTGCTGTGACCCGTATTTATGCAGTGGCTCTAACAGGTTACCAGAGTGCAGACAGAAAGGCAGACAATGGGGAGGTTTTTTTCCCCACTTGGCTGCTTGTTCCATCTCGCCCCCTTTGGGCATAGCCCCCGATGTTTGCTCGTGGTCAGAAGGCCGGCATTGGGATAGTACGGAAATAAAAGGGGGAAGATGGAGCTGTCACTGAGTGGGATGGGGCAGGGAGTCACTTGGTGGCAGACTCTAAATGGTTTGGAAACAAAGAGACTGCACAAAACTCAGGCACTGCTTTGCTTAGCAGGGACAGCTCTCTGCACACACCGGGAGAGACGCCCTCCGTCCCGTGTGTTTGTTTCAATAGCTGATCCCTTTTAGTCTGAGGGCCACACAAAGGCAGCTGCTTGTAAAAGGAAAGTTTGTTTTACCAAACAGAAAGAAGACCGTTTGCACTGGGCTCAGCGTTAGCTTGACAAATGCAACAAGGAGGGTGTGGGCCTTCGAGGGTGGTGGTTGGAGTGAATCTGGATCCAAAGTTCATGGGGGTTTGGATCTGGGGTTTTGGATCAAGCTCATCTCTTGCCTGCACCCAGATTTACGGAGGTTGTGATGCAGGGCTGGAGACAACCTGTAGTAATCGCAGCAGCAGGGCATGCTGGTGTATTGCAGCCAAGCACACCAAAAGGCAGAAAAGTGACCCTAAAAATGGCACCTGCTCCTTGGATGACACATCTGCTTCTCTCCTAGCCCAAGCCCGTGGTTATATATATGAGGCCATCTGTACATTGCAGAGTTTTGTCAGCATAGCTATAGTGGTCAAGGGTGTGGAAAAAACAGTCCCTAGCTAAAATAGTGATGCTGGCAAAACCCCCCAGTGTAGGTGCAACTATGCTGACAGAAGAGTGCTTCTGCTGGGATAGCTAATTTCATCTGGGGAGGGGGTGTTGCTCCTTCTGTCCACATATGCTGCATCTACACTCGGGATCTCTGCTGGTGTAGCTCTATGGGCAAAGCATTTGCAGTGTAGACAAGATTTTAGTTAACCCTGCTGATCCCTCCCCACCCCCACACAGGTGGGAGAGCGAGCTGGATTCTGTTCTGCTTGACGCATCATCCACAGAACTGTCAGATGAATTCTGACTGCAGATCCTTTTCAATGGAGGGTAAGAGCGAAAATTCTCTGTTTCAGATCCAAGGTTGACTTTTTATCAGTGATGGTTAGAAAAATCAGCTTTGGATTATACTGTTACGCCTTTTGACCTGAGAATCTGGCCAAAATTCAGCATCCTTTGGGTTGTTTCCATAAACAGGAGAAATTCATGATGGAGTCAGGTGTCTTCAATGCAGTCCTTTTTAATTACAAAGAATGTACAAAGTCCTGCTTCCCTGAACACAGGAGGAGCCAAACAACTGGAGAGAGTTCCTTTGCTCACAATTCCAAGCCCTTTCCAGCCAGCACTTAACCCAAAAGCTCAGTCTCTCAGAGCCATGCTTGTTCTGGCTGTATCCTTGGCTTTCTTAGCCACTTCTTGCTCTGGGTATGTTTACGCTGGTGTTGAGAGACAATGGACCTGTGCTAGCTCTGCTCAAGTTAGTGAACTAAAAATAGTAGAGTAGCGTGGCACAGCTGCCTGAGCACAACCTCATCCAAGATCTTGTGTGTGTCCTCGGGCGGCTAGCCCATACTGCTGTGGTCACACTGCTTTCTGTAGCAGGCTAGTTTGAACACAGTGTCTGTGCGTACGTTTGTCTGATCTGGGAATTGTACACCTAGCTGCAGTGTAGACATACCCTCAATTGTAGACATACCCGCAATCTGTTCTGATGGTGCTTCTCTCTCTCTCTCTCTCACGCGCACACACACACACACAGCCCCAGCCTTAAGCCATTATCAGCCTTAAGCTGCTGGTCCAGACTTTGGTGGTTTCCATTGTTTCAGTTATCAGTAAACAAAGGGCATTGAATGCAGGCTTTTAGTGCCAGCACTTCTCAGCCATAACCATATCAGCGCCACGCTTCCGAGCTGGAAAGCAAATGAGAGAGAAGAAATACAGGCCCCAGAAATGTCATTGTTGGCTGGATCCTCGACTAGTGTAAACCACTGTTATGCCACTGACACGTGGTAACATTTTCAAAAGTCGCCCTTTTTAGCATGCTCAGAGGAAGACTCCCCAGCCAGCCAGCAAGATGGAACCATTAGCTCCTGACCCTCCACAGGCAGTGTACAATGTGGTGTGTCAACAGTTTATTGTAATTTGGCCTTAATAGAAAGTTTTTTTAAAAAAATGAAAGTGACTTTCATCTCTAAGTACCTGTCACTTTAAAAATGGGGCTTAGGCTCCTCAGGCATTTTTGGAACTTTTACCTGTTGTAGACAAGAGCTGGGCACAAGCTGCAAAGATTGAGGAATCTGGTTCTCCCTCTGCCTTGCTCTTTGGAGGGCAAAGCAGGTGTAAAAATGGTATCACTCTGATTCAGTGGCACTGTACACCTGCTGTGAAATCCCTTTGCACAGGCGTTAATGGCGGGCGGTGCAGGGGAGACAAAGGGTCTGGATCCAGATGAGTGTTTTCCCAAAGTGTGAGAGGGTTTGGATCTGGGGTGCTGGTTCCAAACCATTTCTTATTTTAACAGAGGTGCTTTTCTAACCTCCTCTGCACCTTACTGTTTCGTCTTTCCGTGGTGCGTTTCTTTCTGCTGATCCCAAGCGATAGGAATTGAGTCTCACCCCCCAGAGTAGGCTGTGCTGCTGACTGTTCTTCCTTGAGCAGATTGGGTTGAGAATGGGTGAGGATTCCTGCCCAGACAGGATTGAACAGCCTCGGCGACAGCCATGAAATCTGAGTCATCCCGTGCTCCTCTCCTTAGAGACAGGCAGAGCAGCACTGAAGGGGAGGGAAGGCTGCGTGAGAACTGCCAGAGACAACGAAACTCGCAAACACCTGGTGCAGTTTCACGTACAGAGTGAAACCAAGGTTAGAGCATCAGCCCAGCCGGCGAGGGCGAGGAAATGAAGGGCAAATGCAGCATCTCCGTTATACCAGCAGCTGGGTGGGGGGTGGGGGGGGGCTGCAAAAATAGGGCAATATGGGACCAGCGTGTTAAATGAGCAAAGAGCAGAACAGGCAGCTTATTCTCCCAGTATGGTTCTGTCCAGTGCTGTTCTGGGGGAAATTGGGCACCGCTAGGTTGTTACAGCCGCAGCTTCGCTGGGGGAAAGTTAGGCCCACATCCTCAGAGGCATTTAGGCACCTAATGCCTGTTGATTTCAACGGAAATTAGGGGCTTAAATACTGTTGAGGATCTGGGTCTTTAGTGTCCCCACAACTCGGGCTCTGGACCTGAGGATGAAAAGGCCTGTGTACCATCTTCAGCACCACTCCCACCAGTGGAGCTGCAGCAGTGGGAGGTTAGTGCTGACATGGCCTCTGAAACCATCCTGTTCTTCCTGCAATCTCAGAGCTGGGCTGCCAGACAGGATGGAGCAAAAGGCAGCAACGCTAATTCAGGCCAAATGTTCCCCTTGGATGCAGGCCCACAGCTCTGGTTGCCTTCTCCAAAACAGCCATTGAGCACATGGCCCGTAGGGGGAAGAGTTCTCTCAGGACACCTGTGTGATTTCCTGCATCGCAGAACCAAAGGGAGCCGAAAGGACCCGTTGTTAATAATAATAATGAGCTATGTAGTGCCTATGGGTCTGGCTGGTTGGTCACGCCTAGGGCTGTGAAAATGGGCTCCTGAAGCCTGCACCAGTGGGTAGCAGCCCCCTTCAGCTAGCACAAGAGCCGTTTGAATAAGCCAGTGGTTTTTAACTTGTGGTCTGCGGAGACCTGAGGGTCCGCAAACTATGCCTAAGACTTCCAAAGGGCTCCGCGCCTCCATTCGAAATTTCTATGGGTCCGCAGATGACAAAGGGTTGAAAACCATTAGAAGAAGCAACAGTGGGTCTTGCAGGTGCAGATGGGGCATGAGAACAAAGCTGGAAACTTGTTTGAAAATGAATCACCAATGTCTCACTGAAGATCAAACCCGAGGACTCCTTATGGACTGACAGAAGGCCCGTGGGCCCGATAGAGGGGTCAAAGCAGCAGTGAGTAGCGCTGGTTGAGAAACGATTTTCCCTGGAAGTTTCACCCAGAATGAGATTCCAGCTGAATTTTCCTATTAACTAACTTTTTCATTGCAAAACCGACAGTCCAAAAATGACCCAGTTCTCAGCAGCTGAAAACTGTTTTGTTTTTTTTTAAAAGCTGAGGAGGGGAGGTTGGTTGCTGTTTTTTCAATCCTCTACCTCCAATTTAATAGAAAATGGCTATTTCCCATGGAATTTTGATGTTAAAATATAAAGCAATTTATTGTCAACAACAAAAAAATGTTTTAAATGAAAAATGTCAACCAGCTGTAGTGGTGATGTCATGGAGGGGTGGATTGTCAGCATCTCAGGGGTATGATCAACAGATTCTGTGGGATAAAATGCCCCACTGGGCCCAGCAGGTGCTGCAAGCTGGGTCTGCTACTCATCCCGTCCCCTCTGAGTGGTTACAGCCCAGCTGAGCAGAATGCACAGGGACAACTAGACATTTTTGGCTCTGATCTACTGAATAATACCATGGGTTGAAAGAGGAAAGGAAAGGTGCCCGAGGTGTGTATCTCACAGCAAGGTAATTGTGTGTCTGAGAGCCTATTGAGGCAGAATTTAGAGAGCTGGGGAAATTGAAAGCGCAGAACACAGATGGGGCACTATTCAGTGTACATGAGGGAAGCACAATCGGACCAGTGGAATTTCCTCCCTGGAACTGGAATTCTGTTGATCACATCAAAAATGATTTTAAAAGAGTATGTTAGAACTGACTTTAAAGTTTACAAAGTCAGGAAACCATGAGGGATTTGGATTCATCCCGTGAGACCACATGGCGTGGTTCCCCAGGGATCATTTCTCCTCCTTGCGGACCCCCGTTGCCGCAATGCAAAAAGTGAAAAACAACGAGCTCGCAATGTCACGTTACCCTTTTGCACTGAGTAAAAGAAAGTGAGTGCGAAGCAGCCCGTGTGCCACCCCGCACAGGCACAGGATGTGCCCTGGGTGGGGATGTCCGGGTGGAAGCATGCTCTAGTGGTCAGAGCGTTAGCAAAGGCTGCTCCGCTGTGCTGCCATTCCCCTGCTGGGGCTGAGGCATCCGTTTGTGGCCAATAGGATGGCTGCAGCAGAAGGCACCTGCCTGGCTCCCCTCCATAGCGCCTGTCAGGATAGGCCGTGGCCCTAACACTGCACAAAACGCAGCCGCAAATGGGCTTCCCAGAGCAGCCGAGAGGAGTAGGCGTCCGCTGCCCACTGAGTTCCAGTGGCTCCTTTGAGAATCCCAGCCCACGTTGGTTCTGTGCCCGTTGAAAGGAGCGCTGGGAAACGTCCTGGCCGTGACTGGTTGCCTTCACCCCCACCTCACTGGCTCAGTTTCAGGTCTATGTGCTTCCTGAAGAACGACAGCATGAACTTCCCGAAATTCTCCTACACCAATGAAGACGAAGCCTGGAAAAGCTACCTGGAGAACCCCCTGACAGCCGCCACCAAGGCCATGATGAGGGTGAATGGAGATGATGACAGCGTAGCTGCCCTGAGCCTCCTCTACGATTACTACATGGTACGTTCCTAGTGGGCACCGTGTGCCCTCAGTTAGCCTCATAGGCACCACCATTTCATTTTCCCCAGGGGTTCTCCACCCCCACTCCGCCCCTTCCCCCAAGGCCCTGCCCATGCCCTGCCTTCACCCCACCCCTTCCTCAAGGCCCCACCCTTCGCTCCACCTCTTCCTGCCCCAGTTGTGCCCCCTCCCCAAGGCCTCCGCCTACCGCTCGCTGCTCTCCACCATCCCCCAAACTCCTCCCCGAGCCCCCAATCAGCTGTTTGATGTTGCCCCCGGTTAGCTAATCAAGGGTGCCACCAAACAGCTGATCGGCAGCACCGCCAAACAGCTGTGGCTGGTGGCTGCTTCGTCTTTTTTTTTCTGTGTGTGCTCTAGGCCCAGAGCAGTCACAGAGCCAGTGCCTGTGGTTAGCCTGTTACTCTGCAGCCTGGGGGAGGCTGCATGAGTGCTCAGTGATTTATCTGAAGCATGTTACAACGGTGCATTGTATAGCGCGCTGTGTAGCCACTCTTGATCCTGGCAGCAAAATAAAACCACCTCCAACGAGGGGCGGTAGCTTCATCACTAGGAGTGCGACTCCTGGCGACAGTGTGTTTTTTCACACCCCTGAGTGACAAAAGTTTTAACGACATAAGTGCCAGTGTAGACAAAACCCTTAGGTACTTCTCATGGCTCCCATTACCAAAGTATCTGAGAACCTCACAGCTGTGAACATCTGGATCCACACAACACCCTGGGGAGGTGGGGCACTGCTTTAGTGTAGAGAAGGGAAAATAAGGCACAATTCACACAGAATTCGGTAGAGGAGGGAAGCAAATTTAAGACTCCTGAGTCCCAGTCTAGGGCCTTAGCCACTAGACTACACTTATGTAAATCTGTGGCAGTGAGGGAGCCGTTGCTTTGCCCTTTTGCAGGTCCCAAAGGAGAAGAGGATCCTTCCACCTGGTATGATGGGACGCAATGAACTGGGAAAAAGGTTAGACCGAGTCTTGCTGTCTGTCTGCTGCTGGCATGCATGATGGATCTGTTAGTTTGCATAAAACAGACTTCAAAGCACAGCGTTATTACTAACAACAGTGGAGGCTATTAACAGAGACACACATTAAAATTCCTGCGGCCAGATCCTCAGTGTGTGTAAATGGATCTTTGCTGATTCACAGCAGCTGGGGATCTGCCCCATTGAAGTCAGTGGAGATATGCTGATTTACATCAACAGGATTCAGCAGAACCAGGCTAACACCAGCCAAGGATCTGTTCTTTTGTGTCCCTCCTTGTGACACTGGGCCAGGGCAGAGGGACTATTTCTCTGTTGCTGGGCTGGAATCACAGAGTTGGCATGGACTTATTGACTTGATAAGAGTTTTCCATTTCAACTGCTTCCAGTTTGCCCAGCGTTCTCCTCTGATGTCCTCATAGGCTTCAAGGCTGTTCAGAGAATTCACT
Organism: Chelonoidis abingdonii; assembly: GCF_003597395.2. Taxonomy (NCBI): domain Eukaryota; kingdom Metazoa; phylum Chordata; order Testudines; family Testudinidae; genus Chelonoidis; species Chelonoidis abingdonii. The sequence continues at coordinate 8,406,768 of NC_133793.1, forward strand.
GAGACAGTAAAGGCCCATTAGGCTCAGGGAAGTCAGTGCCCCTTGCTGGACACTGTGTACCTTGGCAATCTGCTCTGCATAACTATGTTTGAAGCACTTGACCTACAATGGACAGTTGTATGACACTTTATTCCTTCCTGGCAGCTAAGTCCTTCTGTTCTCCTGGCCCGGCGGATGGGCTGTGTGCATTATTTTCAGCAGTGCTCTCTGTTTGTAGGAGCTGGGTACACGTATAGTTTTTAATAATGGCAACAGAGCTGCACGTGCTAATGCAGGGCCAGACCCTGAGCTGCGGTAAAACGGCGCCGCACCTTCAACTTCAATGGAGCTAAGAGTTCTGCAGTAGCTGAGGATCTGGCCCCCAAACGAATTTGGTGGCTGGGCTGCTTTCAGCATTTCAGACCTGTAGGTTATTTAAATATTTGCTTTCCAGCTGGGGTTCGGGCTCCCTGCTGACCTGTTGCAAAGGGGTGACACTCCCCTCCCCTCACTAGCAGAGGAGGTAGGGGAAGAGTTAGTTTTCAGGACATTTACTGGTTGTCTGAGCACTGACGTACTCAACACGGGTGTGAGGAGCCATTGTGTGTTCCATGGATCCCTGAATAGAAGCTCGTGAAGCAAAGAAGATGGCAGCTGCTGCTCCTCCTTCGCTTCCTTGGGGTCAGCTGGGGCTGCCAAGAGGAGTGTGGGTTACTAGCACGGGTGTGTGTGTGTTCTTCTCTGTATGGAAACAGAAACAGGGGTGATAATTTATCACCACCAGCTAGGCCGGGGCTGCAGACCTGGCGGTATCAGACTGAGGCCCAGAGGGGGACAGGATTCTGTCCGGTAGAAGTGCTGTTTGCTTGGTAGCCTAGGGTAGCTGCATTTTATTCTTCTGCAAGAAAAAAAATAATAATCTTTTCTGGCCCAATGGCACTATGGAGTCTTCAGCTTTGCTTTATTCCCAGGCTCTGTCCCTTTTGCTCTTGCTTTGAAGTTTGCCCCTATCTATCTCACTTCACTGTTGCCAACTCTCATGATTTTATCCCAAGTCTCACAATGCTGGGGGCGTTTTTCAAAGCTTTGGCTCCTGGAGTCATGTGAATATGTATGAGAACCTCAGCTTTCTTTTTAAAACATAAAGTAAGTTTCCAGCCCTGGTGTTTGCAAAAGAGCACCTGAATATGCAAACCCTAAAGGCTCAAAACCCAGAAATCAAATAAAACCACCAATTTTTTTAAAAATCTCATGATTTTTAAGCCATTCTCGTGGGGCTGACTCATGATTTCTGAATGCTTGGGGTTGGCCCTGCTGCTATGTTGTTAATATTTAATATCCCAAGCAGAGATGAGCTGATCTAAAACCCAGGCCTGTCTCTAAGCACCAGCTATTGCTGCTAAAAGCTTATCCTCTGACTTCCTATGAACCTTGTAATCCTGCGAGGGGCTGAGTGCCCCCAGTGGCCGTTGATGCCATTGGGAATTGATGGGGGACTCTGCACCTTGCAGCATTGCAGCTACAGGCAAAGGGATGAAGCCAGGGGGTCCCTTATTTAGGGCTCTCCAGGCTGGCTGTACTAGGATTCCTGGAGTCTGCTACCCCCCAATATACAGCTTGCTTCTTCATCTCGGGTCTAGTTCTGCAAACCCACGGCTCAGTGTCTCCTGCCCCTGTTTCTGATGGGATCCTTTCTCCCTAGGAACTGTCACGGAATGGAGTACGACCCCGAGATCTCATCCTTCGAGGGGTCTGCCCACCTCATGAAGCTCCTGGCCGAAAACATTTCTGGGACCCAAGAATATTCCGACCTACCTAAGAAAAATGGCTTGAGTCTAGAGGGTGTCCCCATGCCCCTCAAGCCGGCCATCCTGCTCCCCAGCACCAGCAAGCTGGAGCCCTCCCCTGAAAACTACGCCATCGCCTCGGGGGATGTGTACGACAATGGCTCACTGAGCTCCCTCTTCGAGACCATCCATGTGGTGCCACAGCAGCAGAGGTGGCAGCCAGACAGCACTTTCAAAGATGATCCGCAGGAGGTCAGGCGCTGTTGTGGGCAGTGTGGTTTAGTGGCTAGCGGGACTCAGGAGACTGGGTTCTAGTCCTGGTTGTGCTACTGGTAGCCCAGTGGCATTGATATAGTGGGGGTTAGCTTAATATGGAGATACACCTATCTCATAGAACTGGAAGAGACCTTGAAAGGTCATCGAGTCCAGTCCCCTGCCTTCACAGCAGGGCCAAGAACCATCCCTGACAGATTTTTGCCCCAGATCCCTAAATGGTCCCCTCAAAGATTGAGCTCATAACCCTCGTTTTAGCAGGCCGATGCGCAAACCACTGAGCTGGTGCTGAAAGCAATTGAACAAATCTCTAACCCCTGTATCTGATAGAAACCACTTCAAGCCAAGGGGTGCTGCTGCACCTCCTGCATCTCTAGGGTGACCTTCACCTCTCTGTGCCTCAGTTTCCCCATCTGTAAAATGGGGATACTGTCCTCCTTTGTAAAGCCTTTTGAGATCTGCTGTTGAGACGCTTATCATCATCATCTAGGCAGCTGCCAATGAGTGAGACAGCGCCTCCTGCTGCAATATGCATCCACATGGAACAAATCCAATGCAGTCAGGTGGGATGTGGCTCCAGTTTAGACCCAGGGCCAAATTCAGACCTGGTGTAAGTGGGCACAGATCCCATCAGAGTCTTTGGATCAAATGCAGCAGTGACTTAAGTGGTGGAGTAAGTCACGCACCTGGTACATCTGGGAGTGTGATTTGCACAGCATTGGCATGTGAGGGGTATATAAAACAAGTGTGACACACTGAGGGGTGTGGAGCAACATCCAGTGGGTGTGATAAGAAGAATGGGTGAAGCGGCTTCTTAACCTTCCACCTGCCCATTTGCCCTGCTACACCCTTCTGCCCCGAGGTGTGTACATTACTCATTGTGCATGGAAGGCCTGATCAGAGAACACTGCATTGCGTAAGCGCTCACACCCATCTCCTCAGCAACTTCCCCTCATGCGTCATACGCCACCATTTGCATCTCTGCTGAAGTTGGCCCTGACCCGTTGTCAGTAGCATGTTACTCGTGATGGCTCAGGATTTGACCAGAAAATTCAGAAAGAGTCCTACTCTCTGTGGCTGAGACACCACAAATAGTCATGCCTGCTTTCCGGGAAAAGCGTTAACTGTGGGCTAGTTAGAGGCATCCTGGTTTGCCTCAATTGGAAAATGTCCCCACCTGAGAGGTGGACTTCAGAGCAGAGTCTCTAATTCTGGGCCTGATCATGCAGTCCTTACCTACTGGAGTCAATTGGAGCTTTGCATTAGAGACCTCATCCAACTCCCATTGAATCAATAGTCTTTGCATTGACTTTGGGAGATGAATCAGGCCTTCAGACTCCAGGACTGGCTGCTTGTAATGTTTGTAGCTCCTATTATTAATCACCGGTGCAGCAGGGGGGAAGTGGGAAAAGATTCCACTTTCATTTATCCTGGGTTCATTTTCCCTACAGTCACTGCTCTTCGGTGATATCCTCAAATCCCAGCCAGACCAGACGTGCTCCGAGGGTTACCCTGCTGATGGCGCTAAGAGGTAATCAACAGTTCGTTAGTCTGGCCTGTCCCCTGGTTTCCAGTTCACCTGGCAGCAGTCACTTCCCCTCATTTCCTTTGCCCAGCTGCCGATCTGGGTGGGCACTCACCTTGGCAGAGTTACAAAATGAATATTTCCACAAGGGTGATCCAGTCTGGAATAATGTCCTTAGTGTACTGAGGATGAGCGTGCTGTCACGAGGGGTGGAGTTCAGTGCGTGTGAAAGCAAAGGGCTCTTAGCATTGGTTAGGGTTTGAGATATTGCTTGTAGAGAAAGGGTCTAGACCAAAACCTTAGATCCAAATCAGCCTTCACAGGGAAGTGTTTTTTCCCTCTCCCTGTCTCCACCTGGAAACCTGACGTGTCAGCAAACACAAGAGAACCTTCTCTAGTCATGAGCTTCCCCGCTCACCCTGGCAAGACTCAGGGAACCACACTGTTGACTTTGCTTTGGATAAAGCAGCCAGGTGATGGGCCTTTAGAAGCCTGTCCCCTGTCCATAGGGAGCACAGAGGCAGAGGATGCTGAGCAGGCTTCCCCACGCAGCTCAGCCAACCCCAATCCAGCTTGAACCCCGATCTCCCTGCTAAGGACCTTCTGCTGCAATTGTGGCCAGCCAGGGGGCGTTTACACACTGCACAGAGTCCCTGCTGCGTTCTTGGGTTGAGACCACATGCATTCAGGGTTCCAGAGGGCTGATTCTCCTCTTGCTTACACTAGTGTAAATCAGGAGTAAGCCACTGACATCAGGGGGTTATGGAAGTCACTGGTGAGTGTGTGTTGAAGGTCCCCCTTTATGAATGTGTGGCAGACTGTAGCTCTTTAGCTCAAGAGAGGTTCCTGGTTCTATCCCTGGAGGGGGTTCGTACAGGCACACGGGTGTGAGTGAGTGGAGAAGCTGCTCTCTGAATCCCCTGCTGCCTCTGACAAACATGCCTCCCTTACAGTTCACAGCCGTGGTCACGCTAGTCATGCTTGCTGCCGCGGATTCCACATCCTTGACCTGGCATCTGGGCACTTTCTGCGCCAGTAGCTTCACTGGCTGCATATCATCTTCAGAAACTGCCAGGAAACAGGCCCAATGCTTGGGGAAAATGATAGAGAAAGCACAAGCCGGGGGGGTCAAATCTTCACGTCCTTCCTGAGCTAGCATTGTGGGTCCTTGCTTTCAGGCAGCAGTCGTATTCATTGCTGTCTCCTTGTGTTTTTAAGGCATAAGGAAGTTTAACACCCCTCAGGGCCATTTCCTCCTCCATTTCCTGCCCTTCCCCACAAACAGATCTTTCCTGTTCTGTGGACAGTATGAAATCTGTGACTAGATAAGGTGATCCTGCCTCCCGGTTTTCATTCATCTCGTGAGTCACTGTGACTCAGTTGGTGACACGTTGCTCTTTCTCACAGACAACAGCTCACCTTAATAGGCGAGAGGCTTTCTGTTTGCTGGAGACCCCAACATTTTATTGATTTGTATAAGTGGAGCATCTGGCCGTCACTTGCTGGCATAACCCTTTGCTAGCCAAGAGGTGCTGCATTTAGAATGGGTTTCGGTGTTGCTAGCAGAGGGGATGAAAGTGAGGGTAAAAGAAAAGCCTTAGCACCTAAAATGTGAGTTTTGGTCACCTTCAGATGGCAACGAGGTTCAGGCTTTGTGTGTACAAAGTCCTAGGTGGCAGCAGAGGCCTGGACACACTCACTGCCCAAGGCAACAGACCCGAATTCTAGCCCCAGGTTCAGAGCGCTTGCAACTCCCACTCAGTCGAACAGGAGACGCAAGCGGGCAGCACCGCGGGCAATCAGGCTGCTGCTCATCATCCCACAGGGATACTGGCGGGGCCTGACTTCAGGCATTTTGGAAGTCTTGGTCCTGTCTCTATCATGGTTTATTCTGGCAAGGCATCGAAGCACTCTCTGTCCTGCCATAGCTCTGCAAAGTACCAGATACAATAACATATGGAGATTCCTACCTTGTTAGCACAAAGTGCAGGTAGAGAGGAAGCGTGGTGCAGTGGTTAGGGCACTAGCTCAGCCCTTGAGATACCTGACTTCAGAGCTGGGGACCTGGAGAGCAGTGGCTGCTGGCCAGGATCCCAGCTCTGAAGGCAGAGCTGCCGTCAGCAGCAGTGCAGAAGTAAGGATGGCCTGGTATGGTATTGCCAACCTTACTTCTGCGCTGCTGGAGCCCTGCCTCTAGAGCTGGGATCCCGGCCAACAGCCACCACTCTCCAGCTGCCCAGCTCTGAAAGCAGTGCATAAGTAAGGATGGCAATACTGCAACCTCCCCTAACATAACCTTGTGACCCCCTTGCAACTCCCTTTTGGGTCAGGACCCCCAATTTGAGAAACGCTGGTCATCCCCATGAAATCTGTATAGTATAAGGTAAAATCACACACAAGACCAGATTTCACAGTCCGTGACATGTTTTTGAAGACCGTGAATTTGATAGGGCCCTAGATGTGGGGTAAGATAGATGGGGGGAGTGGAAAAGAGACAAGTGCTTGTGCGTTTCCACCCTGTAACAATGGAAAGTTGCAGCTCTTGAGCTAGCTAAGGTCCCTCTCAGTACCATTCAGACTGCAGTGGTATTGGCTGGTTGTTCCTCATTCTTTCTTTGTTCCGTAGGAGTGACTTTGAATATATCCTGGGCTCCCCCAAAGCCATTCACATCAAATCTGGGGACTCGCCCATGGCCTACCTCAACAAAGGACAGTTCTACCCAGTCACGCTGAGGACAGCTGGAGACGGCAAATGTTTACACCTGTCCTCCAATAAAGTGAAGGTAAGAGACCCACTGGCTGTTTTGCTGACAGACGCTGTAAACGGACGTCAAGCAATTGTGCTGCCCTGGATCAGGGAGAGAAAATGTGCATTGTGGCTCATGTTGGCTTAAAGTACGTAAAGTATAATACTTAGCCCTGCCTTGAGTGCAGGGGACTGGACTAGAGGACCTCTCGAGGTCTCTTCCCAGTTCTGTGAGTCTATTAAAGTGATGAATGGGCCAGAGAGGCTCAGGACATGTCAACAGACTCCATCTTACCCAGCAGCTGGAGACCGTAGACTTTTCCTCTAACTTTATCATTCGGGTGGGAGGTGCCCAAGAGACATTCCCACAAAACACCGGAAGCAAAAGGCTGCCTTGAAAATGCTGTTTGTTAGGTGGGTCCCGGTCATCAGTGATGTGTGGCCCCTTTACATCAGCTAGTTTGAAGCAAAAGGCTTGCAGTACAGGGTTAGCACCCCTTCCTAAGAGCAATATCACCCAAAGCAGGGGACCCCTGTGCCTGGCACACCGGGGGAAGGGGGCATTCCAGGGCAGGGTGGCGGGAGACAGACCATAGCCAAAGTAGACCTGCATCCCTGAAATCCTGCTGTCCCAAAATGACCCATTGTGGCCATTACGGCAAGTTAGAGCAGCCATGAGGGTGCTCTGACCTGTGCCAAGATAGTTCGTTGCAGCCCCAGAAAGGGGAAGTATAAACTGCCTCCCCTGCACAGGGATGAATTTGGTCCTTTACAAATAAGTCAACCTCCATGTCCATAGCACAGCCTGACATTCTGTGTGGATAGATGCTGGATGGCAATTCTGGTGGAGCTGGACCTGATGTTCTCCAGGGTCTCCCTGACTAGAAGTTGGGTCCTCTCCCTCCAGCAGTGATGGGAGGGTGCACTGAGGAAGGTGTAGGAAGTGCTGGGAAGTTCTGAGGAAATGGTCTAGTTAAGTGCAGAACATTAGTAGCAATTAAAGGTCCTGTAAATATCTTAACCCTTAGGCTACCCCAGCCCCATGCATGCAGTAGCACAACGCAGATAGGACTCTACAGCTTGATTCCCAGATTTGCCACTGACTTACCATGTGACCTTGGCCAAGTCCTTTCCCTGCTCTGGCCTCAATTGCCCCAGCAGTAAAATGAGGAGAATCATACTATCCTTTTTTTGCCAAGTGCATTACGCCTATGGATGAAAAGGGCAATCCCAGAGCTGAGTATGATCAACATATTAATGGGGGCTGTTCTGCTTATTTTTCAGAGCACTGTGATGGTTGTTTTCGACAATGAAAAGAATCCAATGGAGCAGCTAAAGTTCTGGAAGCACTGGCATTCACGCCAGCCGACTGCCAAGCAGAGAGTCATTGACGTTGGTACGCAGAGGGGCTTTCCCGGGGGTGATCGTCCAATGTGTGGGTGCTCGCAGCTATTTTTAGGATAAGTTCCTTGCCCATTTTTAATGCACAATAAGGCAACTTCAGCTACAGAGTTTGGCCTGGAGGAGTTAGGAAACAGCTGAGCAGGGATTTTTTGACCAAACATTTTTTGTTGAAAAATGCCAATTTGGCGAAACCAAAAGCTTTAATGGGAAAAGTTTTGATGAATTTATTGACTTGGAAATTTTTCTGGAAAAAAGAAAAGTTTCAAAATTGTCAATGGGTCATTTTGACATCATTCTAAATGGAAAAGTCCAGTTTTTCTGTACATTTTTTTTGATTAACTCAAACCAATTTTTTTCCCCAGATTTTCAGTTTGGAAAAATTTCAAGATTTTGCCTTTTTGTCCTACCTTGGGATGGGAAGATGTTTTTTAAATCTGTGAAATTTTCGTAGGCTGGGAAAACCTTTTCCCTCCCAGCTCTGTTACAAAGGTGCAGAATGACCTGTGCATGTCAATGTCTTTCTGTCTGGGTACTTTTTAGAGGTTTAGGTTGAAATTTTCAAAAGCACCAAAATGACTTTAGGAGCCTAAATTCCATTTTCCAAACAGACATAGGAGCCAGGTCAATGAGACTTAGGATCCTACATTACTTAGATACTTTTGAAAAATCTTACCCTTTTCCTGTTCAGTCGTACAAGTCCAAGATGGCAAAGATCTTCTCCCTTGCCAGAACATGATTATTCTTACAGTGCTTTGAACTTGACCTGACAACTCATATACGAGTGTTTTGTCCATCCAGTAATGTACCTAAAACATTGCCTACTGGTTAGAGCAGGAGGCTAGTGGCAAGATTCTCTGTTGCACTTTGTTTCTGCTGTGTGCAACAGAGCCAGGTGGGGGCTGTTGAGCACCAGGTTATGACTCCTTGATACTCTACTCTAGCACTGACCGCAGTGTAGGTTAGAACAGCCTGGATGGCTGCTCTAAATTACTCCAGCTGACAAATGTTCCTAAGAGACCATTCGCTGGCTGGGGATAGAGCACATTGCACTCCAACCGTTACTCCCTCCCACCTCAACTCCACCCTTTCCACCTTCAACACATCACCTGCACATGGGGCTATGGGAAGGGGGGGGAGGTTCATGAACTTGCTCTGTGCCTGCTGGAGTCTTTCCCAAGCTGGTGGTCTCTGCAGCAAGGCGGTTATGGCCAGCCTCCACTCCCTTTGCACCTAAGGCAGCACAAAAGGAGCAGAGTGAGTCAGAGAATCTGGCCCTAGGAATTAGTCCATGTCCTGCCACTGGCTCAGGTTCTTGTAGTCATTTACACCTGTAAAAAGCTGCTGTTCTGATCTAGCAGAGCTCTGCAGTCACTTTTCACAGGTGTAAATAACAGGTTCAACCACTCTGCACCCTGGGCTCTTCTGTGGTCTGTTCCTTATCCGCTATGTACCTGGGTCGATCCAACTGTATAAAGAACCAAACACTTCTCTCTTGCGTGGGGAGGCTGAAGTAATACGCTGCGATCTTTGGGTGACAGCTATTTTAGAAATGCAAAGCGCTTGTGATGCAGTGGCGTCTGTGTACGCTACTCACACATTGTATACCCCACGACCGGCTGTGCCCATGGTACGATTCTGTCTGGCCCCCTGAACACGTGCATTGAAGGCGCCCTTTTGTAGAACACAAGGGCACCCTCCGCACGGCGGAACCCCCCCTGCACTATATGGGCGAGGTCACGCCACACAGAAGACACCATTTTGCACGCCTGTGTAGAATTGCATATCTGACTAAAAACATCGTTGCTGCCACTGAAGTGACGCTAATTTTGCAATCAAAGGGTAAATCACTCGTTAAATGCATTTCAGCCGACTGTAAAGAAAACTTCAACACAGTGCAGCACATTGAGGAGATGGCATACAACGCCTTGTCCTTCGTGTGGAATGCTAACGAAGAAGCAAAGGTATGATCCAAACACGGAGGGGAAAGGAGAGGGCTTGTTCTGAGGCACAGTTACAGGCCAGCTGTCTCGGAGCTGCGCATGTCATCTTCCCCTCAGCTGAACAAGAAATGGAGTTTCGAATCCAAAACCATTTCTCGTCACTGACACTGTTTATTTACCAGGATAGTAGGGGAGAGCCCCCTGCTTTTCTGTGCGCTTAAGCATCACCACTACCTAATTAAGATCCCGCTTACAGCTCAGACAGGCTTGGATCTGTTTTTCTAGTGCTGATGGAGTTTTAATCTGAAGGAAGCCTTTTTCATCATAGATCAGGGCCAGGCATACAGGCAAAACCTGTTTAAAAAAAAATCCCAGAAAACAAAAAAACCCAAAGCTTCAGGAACAAGAACCCTCCTGCAGACTGATGTAGCAATAGCCAGGTGGCACTCCCTGTGCAGGAGATCAGCTGGATTGTCCCAATGATTCCTTTTGGTCTTAAAAACTCTGACATTTTCTTACCAACATCTGAGCTTCACACACCATGGAAAGTTCTGGTTTCCCATGTGTCTGCTCAGGCCAGGTCCTCATTAGTACTGTGTGTTACCGGTTTCAGTCAGAAGGTGAAAGGAGCATCAGGAAACAAACACGCCAGCTAAAACAAGGCAGAAAGAAAAAAAAAAAACTGGGTTTCTTAAATTAGTAGCTTGGGAAAACTCTGGTTTGCTCTGGGATCTCCACAGACTCCGCTTTCAGCCCAGAGGCAACCTTCGTCTTTTACAACCCCGAGAGGTTAACAAATGTCTTCAAGGCGCAGTTGTCAAAAACGGAAATATGCCAGGTATGCAGCAAGCCCTTGGGGGCACCTCAGCCAAACACAATTTAGCTGTTACCAGAAACTTTGTCCGCACACTGGCCTGGGGCTACTTCAGGATGAGACTTCAGAGAGCTGACAGGTCTGGAAGCTGCCAAGACAGGCCAGCGATACAGGGCTGTCTGTAGTATAGTACTTCTGACATGAATTGTCATTCGTCATTCTTCTTCTTGCTGCTAAGCTTAATGCAACAGATGTCTTCTTTTCGGTCTAGAAGTATTGGCTAGACCTGACTTCAGGATCAGATCCTCTGCACAGGCCCCATTAAGTTGTGCTGATTTATGCCGGCCGAGGATCTGGGCCTAGTATTTGTCTCCAGAAACTCCAGGGAAAACATCCAGGTTGCACAGATTAGTTTGTGGTTTGGAAGTAGAACTAAGGCTGTGTGAGTACCCAGGGTTCCCTTCATATTTCTTCATAGGTAACTCTAGTCAGACAGTGATGCCTGAGACGGTTTTCAGGACGAGTTATTTATTTAACTAACAACAAGGACCATAGGTGCTGGAACTAGCGGATCTGACAGTCCTGTTGGAATTCTGCAACAGTACTATGGGTCCCAGTACAGCAGCTACAGAAGCCCCCTGGTGCTGCCGCACTCCCTGGCTTGAAATGGTTTCCATCATATCCAGGGCTTAGAGTTTGGTTCAATGGCTCTCAGCACCCACCACTATCCTAACTGGTCCAGCCCCCCTGCCAAGGACTGATTTCCAAAGTGAGCCAAACCGTGATGCTGAGGTGATCTAGCCTGCCTCCATCTCTGCAACTGGCTCCTGTCTGTGTTAACAAAGGGGCATGGGGCCTGACCCAAGGCCCGCTGAAGGTGACGGGAGCGTTTCTGTTGCCTTAATAGTGCTCAGGGAGGCCTTTGGCAGGGCTGTGACGAACAGGTTGCAACATCATTAGAACATCAAGATTGTCCAAACCAAAGTGTCCCTCTAGATGGACTATGCTATCTGCAGGGAGTAGGATGTGAAGAGCAGATGGGAAGATGCAAGGAGGGGTGATCTCTTTATTATAGCATAGAGGTGGAAGGCAGCATGTGGTTGTGATGGGGAATGTAGTGAGTGCAGCCCTAGGGCCAGATTCCCCATCGCCCTGCATCTGGGGCAGCCATTTACACCTGTGCAGAGAGGGCATGAGGCACGACTGAATTGGAATGGGAGCATTACACTCACTCGTGGCTGGTGTAAGTCACTGCATGCAGACAGTGCAGGGCAGCAGAGAATCTGCTAGATCTAAGCTGGTGAGGAGTGGTTGAGTACGTGCTGGATGAAAGTTGAGAAGGCTGGATGGATGAATCTCAGAAGCACCGAAGAGTCGATTGCCCTCTGATGACATCCTTCCCTCTGTCATTTAAAATCCCAGGATTGCAGGTAAGCATTCAAGCTGTGACATTCTCCCTTCTTATCTGCAGGTTTTTATTGGGGTGAATTGCCTGAGTACAGACTTCTCCTCCCAGAAAGGAGTGAAGGGCGTCCCTTTAAACCTCCAGATCGACACCTACGACTGTGGCCCTGGGACAAGCCGGCTGGTGCACCGAGCTGTCTGCCAGATCAAGATCTTCTGTGATAAGGTAGAGCCTCTCCCTCCCTTTGGAGAAGTGCTTCCAGGGAATTTTATACTCACTCCAAACTAGCACAAAAGACCTGGAACCACTGACTGAGTTGGAGGGGATGAATACCCAGAACAACCCAGAGGGCATGACTGAATAGACAGGTTCAGCCATCTTGGGGTGAGGAGATTGAGTTAGCCAGTGTGTCTGGATCACTGAGCTCACAGAAGTTAGAGATGGACAGAACTGATGGAGGATCTTATCCATCCCTGGCCTAAGTAGGATTCTGCCCTGTAACTTATTCTCTAGTCCTGTCCGTGTCAAATGTTAAGACTCAAGATCTGAGATTTTCTCCACTCCCTTCGGAGGCTGATTTTCAGTTTTGTAGCTCTCAGGATTTGAGGTTTTTCCTCATGGCACCTTAAAGTCTGGTGGCACCTTAAAGATTAACAGATTTATTTGGGCATAAGCTTTCGTGGGTAAAAAGCTCAGTTGAGATCTTTAAGGTGCCACCGGACTCCTTGTTCTTTTTGCGGATACAGACTAACACGGCCACCCCCTGATACTTGACACCATGTAAGGTTTTTCCTGATGTTTAGCCTATATTTTCGATTTTAAAGGGGAGTGGTTTTTTCTTAACTTTAGAAATATCAGGAAGGCCTGGTCTTATTTTCCTGAAAGACCTCTGGGAGGTGTTCAGGCTATTTACTGTGAGTTCCTGCCCCTTAGGATGTGGAATCTTTTTAACAAGGGCTTCCATTATCCTAAGTGTTAACTAGTCAATGAATTTAACTATGTATTAATTAAAAAAAGATTTAAGTAATTTGACTAATAATTCCGTCCCCTTTCAATTGATCAGATTTTACACTCTTAAAAATTCCACTACTTTCCAGTCACAACAGAGTCTTCCAATCCAAGGTGGGTCAGGTGCTCCGAAACCATGGTGATGGGTAGATAGCGTGTCATATTTAACTCAACAGGGGGGCATTGTGGCCTAGTGGATGAAGCACGTACAGGACTGGGACTCAGGAGACCTGGGTTCTAATTCCCTGCTCTGCTACTGGCCTGCTGGGTGATGTTGGGCAAGTCACTTCCCCTGTCTGTGTCTCAGTTTCCCCATCTGTAAAATGACACTTCTGTCCTGTTGTAAACTGCTTTGAGATCTACTGATGAAAAGTGCAATGTAAGAACAAAGTGGTATTATTAAAAGAAAAAGGCAACAAAAATGATTAGGGGTATGGAACAACTTCCATATGAGGAGAGATTAATAAGATTGGGGTTTTTCAGGTTGAAAAAGATACGACTAAGTGGGGGATAAGATAGAGGTCTATAAAATCATGACTGATGTGGAGAAAGTAAATGAGGAAGTGTTATTTACTCCTTCTTATAACACAAGAACAAAGGGTCACCAAATGAAATTAATAGGCAGCAGGTTTAAAACAAAAAAGTATTTCTTCACAACACACAGTCAACCTGTGGAACTCTTTGCCAGAGGATGTTGTGAAGGCCAAGACTCTAACAGGGTTCTAAAAGAAACTAGACAAGTTCATGGAGGATAGGTCCATCAATGGCTATTAGCCAGGATGGGCAGGGATGGTGTCCCTAGATTCTTTTTGCCAGAAGCTGAGAATGGGTGACTGGGGATGGATCACTTGATGATTATTGGTTCTGTTCATTCCCTCTGGGGCACCTGGCATTGGTCACTGTCGGAAGACAGGATACTGGACTAGATGGACCTTTGGTTTGACCCAGTGTGGCTGTTCTTATGTTCACAAAAGGCTCGCTGACAGGACCTTTTCAAATCCTGCTGTGCCCTCACAAGCAGCACATTGTGTCTGCGCCGGTGCTGCTGTTATGGAGACTGACGGGGTTAGCTGCCTTTTGTTGCTCTCCATTTAAGAGGCAAATGTCCAATATAAACAACAATGGGCCAGATCCTCTGCTGAGCCGCAATTTCCACTGATGTCAATAGAGTTGCACCAGCAGGGAATTTACCCCAATCTTCATAGCATATTAAAAGGTAAAGGTAAGATGTGATCTGAGACCAGACCTGGGGAGTTCGGACTCCTCAGTGCTGATCCCAGCTCTGACACAGTCTCATACTTTGGCCTTGGGTAAGTCACTTAGCCCCTCTGGGCCTCAGTTTCCCAGGGATGTTTAATGTAAAGGGGAGTACTGTTAACACTGTAGCTGGAGCTAAGTTTTGCCTAACTTTCCCCACAGGGAGCAGAGAGGAAAATGCGGGACGATGAGCGCAAGCAGTTCAGAAGGAAAGGAAAATGCCTGGACTCCAATAACAACGGTTAGTACAAGGACTAGTGACCAGGAGGGAACAAGGGGCCTGATCCAAAGCCCACTGAAGTCAATAGGAGTCTTTCCACTGACTCCAGTGAGCTCTGGATCAGGCCCAGAGTCAGTCGCTAAACAGTGTACTAGGATGAGATTTACCCAAGCTACCATCAGAGCCAGAAAGCAGTGTGCGCCCAGGACAGGGAGACAGGAGAGCCTGGGCTCTCTGTGTAGCCCGGAGCAATTTGCTGAGATCCTGCAGAGACGGACAGAGATTAAGTGCCTAGATGGACATAGACCGAACCTTTCTCTGTCCCAATGATGATACCTATCTGAGCAAGGTGTTGGGAGGATGTATTTGTCCTGGCTGGGAACGCTTTGAAAAATGTTGCACACTGTCTGAGAGCTGAGAACTGGGCTAAACTGTTGCTCCCATTGGAATGTGAAATAATTTAACGCGGGTGAAGAGAGTGTGAAACAGGGATTTGTTATGTTAATTACCATCACCCCGTCCTTCCTAATGTGATATTCTACAATTGCGGCTTGTCCTTTGTTGCTTGTGCAAGTCTATTTGAGCGGGGTAGTGGTGGGGCACCTACTAGAGCCAACACACAGTGGGGGGTAACAAAAGGCAGATGGTTCCTTCATGCAAGAGAAGCTTCTAGGGAGGGTTTTCCAGGGAGGCTGGGTGTCTCAGGCTCTGCACACCACACCACTTGTCCCCTCCCACTCCCCGGGTGTTGGTTCCAAGGGCCGTAGTTCCTGTCTGATGGCCGGGGGTCCATGGGCAATGAGATGGTCTTGGGCCTGTTGAGTGGGCATCTAGAGGTGGTTCCTTCAAGGCATGAGTGAAGTGTGAGAGCGCAGTGGGGAAGCTCGCACTGCGATACCCATTCTGAGGTTAAACGGGGCTTGTCTTCAGGGCTGTTAACTTCCTCCTGGCAGAGACCAACACTGTCCGTCTCTCAGCCCAGGAGGAGGGGGCTGGGTGAGCAGGAGGGTCCTCTGTCTCTGTGGGACTTTTTTCTGGTCCCATGTCCATGCGTGCATCCAAGCACAGTTGCTCTGGGCAGCATCCACGGACTCTTTGGACTTGATCTCGGTGCAGTGGGTGTTGTCTGGGTTCTCTGCTCAGTGTCTCCTTCCAGTTCGCCCATTTTGACCTTGTGACCTGCGTCCCCATTCCTGTTTTATTTTTTGTTGCCTATGCTCCTTTGATATCTGGGTTCTGTGGTCCATCCCTCGCCTGTGTCAGTGGGGCCTTTTGGTCTGGTAGACTCCATCCACCGCTCCTCCTCATCAGGTTAGCTAGTGTCTCACCAGCATAAATGGCTCTTCCAATAAGGACAAATAAAATAAAACCTCCCTTGGAAACCATTAAGGGTAAAGGCCATGAACTGTCCTAAATTTGCACAGATGGATAGGATCACTACAGACGAGAGTTAAGGCTTCATTCGCTGCTCATTACGAAATATTTGTGTTTCATGCACTCTGTGTAACACGTGAGTAACTCTTAAAGCTTTGGGCTGTTGGTTCTCAGGGCATGTGCGTAAATCTCTGTCATAATGTGACAGATCCCACCGATATGATGAAGCTGCAGACTGGCAAAGGTTTTCTGAAATGAGATTTCTTGTTGTTCCCGTAGGTTTGAAAGGCTGTTTGCTGTCTGGCTTTCGAGGGAACGAAATCACATTCCTCAGGCCAGAGACGGATTTAGAAACCGAGCCAGTCTTGTTTATTCCAAATATCCATTTTTCAAATCTTCAGAGATGTGGTGTGGTAAGTCCTTGTAAAAACATTCCCTGAACGCGTGCGCGCGCGCGCGCACACAACTTGAAAGCTGGGTCAGTGGAGTGTGTCCTAGAGATGCTAATTGCATCGTGTAGAGGAAAAGAACCCACAACTTCAATTTTATTAAACTAACAATTTCAAGGTCAAGTTCACATTTCCCCAAATTAAATCTCCCTTGAGGAAAAGTTTTATCAAGAAGGGTTGTATAAGAATTACCTGCAAATTTGCACAGTGGATTGAGCTGGAAAGAGCAAAAGCATTTGCAGAAAATGACCCCTAGCAAAATTCTTCCATTCAAAACACCTCCATCTGTGGGATATCCCTCAGCTTCTCCCCGGCTTCTCTCTGTTCCCAATGATCCTCCCTCCAGCTGAGAAGAGCTGGGCTTCCGAACTGATCAGTAGTGCTCTGGGGGCCATCACTCAAGAAGTTGAGTTGCCACCTGTCTGAGTTTGTCCAAATGGGCAAATTCAGCCAGGACAGCATTGTGGGGTGTCAGCACCACGTCTTCTTGCAACAGGATCATATTTTGGTGCAACAGTGTTGAAGCTAGGGGTCAGGAGAACTTGGTCTGCCACACCAGAATCTGCTGAGAAACCATGGGCTCTGGATTTAGAATCGATTGCGAGATTCAAGCACCTTTTGGTTCTGACAAGATGTATATTCTGGACTGTTGTCTGTGGGACAGAAATCGCAGTGGATGAGACTCTGTCAGGCTTTCACTTAGTCAGAAAAACGTGGATGTGTGTTTGTTCTTTAATTACAGTTTCTTGGGGGAAAATGACAGTATAAGGGGAAAAAAATCATCCAACCTTTAAAACAAAAATATCAGCCGGGTTTGCAAACCTGAGACCAGCTCATGTTGTTCCATCCCCAGCTGAATTATTCTATTCCAGTGATGACATCATTGTCATGATGCTGCATCACCCCACGGCACATCACAACAAGGCCTTTCACGGGCCCCCAGACTCCGGAATGTCCTGCAGTTGGGTAGGCTCTTCCCATTGAAAAGGGGATAATGCTGCTCTACAAGTGATGCCAAACTTCCCACCGGCCCCAGCAGCAGAGGATATGCTAAGAATCCATGGCTGAAATCTTCGTTCCACTGAAGTCAATGGCAAAACTACCCTGGATTTAA
This sequence comes from Chelonoidis abingdonii, assembly GCF_003597395.2. Taxonomy (NCBI): domain Eukaryota; kingdom Metazoa; phylum Chordata; order Testudines; family Testudinidae; genus Chelonoidis; species Chelonoidis abingdonii. The sequence continues at coordinate 8,424,063 of NC_133793.1, forward strand.
ATGGAGCCAAGATTTCATCCCATATATGCACATCCCTCCCCTGAACCCTACACAGCATATTCTGCCTTTAGCTGCATGGCTGTAGCCAAGGACAGGATCGGGCCGGGATAGCTAAGGCGAGAATGAGCATCTTAGTGGGGAGCCCATCAAGGGATATCTTATGGGCTCCTGAAAACAAAATTTAAACTAAAACGATCTTTTGTTTTTCTTTCTTTTCATTCAAGGTGCTTCCTGCTGCTGCTGTTCCTAACAATGTAAACAGGTAGGAAAAGACACTTTTTTATTTTTTGGACTTATCAATCTTTTCACCTCTTTGGGCCAGTAATTGTTCTGGTACCTGTTGAGCTTAGCATGTGCACACATACCAGCTAACTGCGGGCACACCATCTGCCTGCACTGAAGTCTTCTTTCATGTAAAAGTGTGGAACAGACTCTCAAACACACAGCCCCACCCCCCAAAAAGGACTGTTGTGACGTTTCCTTGACCACCTCAAAAAGCTATTGTGCTTATCATGCTAATTGGGTGACAGAACATGTTTAAAAATCAGAATGATCCCTGAAGTGGCTCAAAAGGGCTAAGATAGCCAAAGGCAGAGGCAGCTGTAAAGGAAGCCGAAAGAGAGAGAAACCCTCACTTTCAAAGTTGCGGAGGTGGGAAGTTCAGATGCCTGCCTTGGCCTGATCCAAAAGTCAATGGAAAGACTCTCATTAACATCAGTGGCTTTTGGACCGGGCCCAGTAATACCGAGACGTTACATGTCTTTTGTCTGGGATATAAAACCAAACCCCTCGCCGCTTGTGATCGCTGGAGAGCCCGTTGCACTCAAGGAGAGGGGTGTTATCTTCAGTGTCCTGGCCACAGTCCAACTCCGGTAATGCTTCTGTCACCGGCGTTTGGGAACCTCCCTTTTAACTGTTGGAATGTTTGCTTCTGTCATACGTCTTCCTGACGATCTCCTGTCATGTTTACTTAGGTTGCCATTAAAACGGAGCTGTCCTTCGTTTTCGGAAGAGTTTGATCCTTCACCTTCCAAACTAGCCAAAGAAGAAGATGCCAAGAGAGGTATTGTTGTTATTGAGATTATCGTAGCACTGAGCAGCCTGAACCACAGCCCAGGCCCCCATGTCGCTAGGTGCGGTGCAAACACAGAACATAAGGGTCCCTTCCCCAAACAGCTTCCAGAACCTCTCCAATGGGAATTCAATTCCTTTGGCAAGTGGTTCATCACATGGCCCAACTCATTCGGGATCTTTATTTAAATGGGATCCTACAAGCTTTGGAAATGTGCAACCGGTGGTTTAAAAGTTGCCTGTTGTCTGTCCCAGTCTTGTTATATGTGCGGAAGGAATCCGAGGAAGTATTTGATGCTCTCATGTTGAAGACACCAGATCTCCAAGGACTCAGGAATGCTGTAAGTTTTGCGCTGTGACTGTGCCACATAAACTGCAGTGTGTTCTCGGAAATCAGGGGTTGGGGAGGGGAGAGGGGATGTTAGAATTAACTCCCTGTGCATGGGGCTCAGCACAAGGACGGTGCACCACTTCTATCTCACGTCTGCCCTGTTTGGAGGAGCTAAATGCTGCGTAGGCCATGTGCTAAGAATTCCACCCCAGTGAAAGTCAGCGGATGCATTGAGATCTGTAGCATGAGAGGTGAGCTCTCTCCAGGAGCACAGACCTTATCAGCGCAGTCTTTTATTCAGATCACAATATAAAAGCCCTAGGATTCTCCTTTTATTACAGTGTTTTAGTATTTTCAGCTGTAAAACATCCCTCACAGTTCCCTGGCTCTATCTCCGGGGGATCTGAAGCCAGGGCAAGTCAACCTGCTATCCACCTTAGGATGGAATTTTCTGTTTGAGGAACACACAGGGCATATTTCTGTGATGATTATCAGAAGAATCCCTGATAACCCCAGCTCCTCTTTGGGGGGTGGAATAAAACAAACAATAAACCTAAATGATCCAATGGTGCCTTTATGGCTGCTCTTTGGTGGGGAGGGAGGGGTTGTTCCTTTTGCAAACTTTTAAAAACAGAGCAGAGACAGGTTGCAGAATGTCGGGTTATAGCTTCCTCCCCATGGCAATACAGCCAAGCAGACAAGAACCTTCACAGAAAATGCTGCAGAATGAATGTAAAACTCTCCCTCAACTTCCAAACCTGCTCAAAGCGTCATCAAAGCGCTTATGATGCTAGAAACCTTTGCAGCTTGACCCAGAACCTCAGCAAAAGTCGTGATCGCAAGGGATTCAGGGCTATCAGAGTCAGACGTGCACTTTCTGTTGGTAATGGGCAGCATCAAACCAAAAGCTGGAAGGTGCAGAGGCTTTGCACAGGTGCATTACTCTCTCTCCCTGTGCCCGGGAGGTGACTTCCCAAGGTCACGTACCACTTCAGTGATGGAACCGGGAGTTATCACCCAGGTCTCCTGAGTCCTGTGGAATCAAGCAGCAAAAGGCCAGGTTACCGTAGTAACCCCAGTATAAGCTACATTATTGCTCTAGCATTTATTTATAAGGAGGAGGGGGGAAAATTCCTCCAGTGAGGAATGACTCTACGGCAAAGGTCCCTTTTATTTTATCTCCTGGGATTTCATTCTGAATGTGCAAAAAAAAGAAGATTTTAAAGTGTAACGTTTTCTCCTGCAGATTTCAGAAAAATATGGGCTGCCTGAAGAAAGCATCTATAAAGTCTATAAAAAGTGCAAACGAGGGTAAGCAAATCTCCGATCTGCATTTGCACTGCGTGCCTAGGATCTTTGTACCCTTTGGTGCCCTGCCATGAGATGAAACTGTATTTTAACAAGATAATAAATACCAAAGCAATGAGAGGTCTGTGCCATTTGGAGCATATAAAACACAGAACTCTTTCTGCCTTTAAAGATTTGGGATAACGTTTGTTTGTACTAACTTTATTCTGAGTGGTGAAGTCTCCTCGGGAAAGGTGAGGGGAGGAGCTGGTTGGGTTGTTTAATTGACGAACTCTCAGAGTGAAAGCCTGGCTTAGAGAGAACTTATCTTATCTCAATCTGCAAGGTACAAAATGTTTGCTTCTCACAACTAGTGTGCATAACTGGCATCAGGCCTTGCCCGGATCAGGACTGACCAGTGCGGAGACTGTTGGGCAGCAGAGAGAACAGCAGGGTTAGAAGCTTTGCATTGTGTTCCACTGACTCTTCTCAAGGGTTAGGTACAAACAGGGCACCTTTGTTCCCAGTTTTGCCAACTCATCAGCCATCATTCACTAGTGGAGTGATCCACAGCCATGGGAGTCCTTCCTGACTCTGATAGGTGATGGTCAGACCCTACGTATGAACACGAACCCTGAATTTATAGACGCCAGGGACAGAATGAACCTTAACAGGAATTTTAGACATAAACTCTTGCCTTGATTAGGATTTGTATCTCCTGCTGATGGCATCGCTATGAAAACGTGTTGTTCTTTGGTGCGTTGGTTTGATGCGCTGGGGCAACAGGCCCTGAGTAGAGCAACCATCCAAGCCTGAGCTAGGTCAGTGGTGATGAAGGTTGTTACTATCTGTTGGTTGTCTGGTGGCTCATGTGGGATGCGTCTCAGCTGGTTCCGGTGTGTTCACATCACAAAGCACCACCTCTGTAGGTACTAGCTGGCTCCCAGTGTTCATAGTCCCAAGGATTGATTAACCCAGAGACTGAACTCCCTTCTCTCCCCTATAGGTGGTCCCTCCAGATCATTGTTAAGGTACATTGGGCAAGATCATCAGCTGGTGTTGCTGCATTGACATGAATGGAGCTATGCAAATTCTCGCTGGCTGATGATCTGGCTCATTTCCCATAGTGCTCTGTGGATAAATAAAGGACTCAGTCTCTGGAGCTGTCAATCCAATATGAAATTCAATGGAAAATAAAAATTCAGGGGCAATGGAAAAAATTTCCAAGAGTTCTCCGAAAACTCAAGAACTTTGGGCTCCATCTCCACTAACAATGGAATGAATGAAACTGGGAAATTCCTCTTAGGCCTGGGTTACACTAGTGGGGGGTGTGAACTAAGATACGCAACTTTAGCTACGCTATTCACTTAGCTGAAGCCAAGGTATCTTAGTTCGACTTACCTAGCCGTCCTCACGGTGGCAAATCGACTGCCATGGCTCCCCCGTCGACTCTGCTTACTTCTCCTGCCGAGGTGAAGAACGGGCATTGATTCGGGAATCGATTTATTGCGTCTCGTCTGGATACATCGAACACGACCCGTCGATCCGGCAGGTAGTATAGACGTACCCTTAGAGTCTGTCTTTGATAATCACGCAGGGTTAGTGAAGGCAGCTTTAGTCAGTGTTGGACAGTATTTTACTCTGGTACTTTTAATTCATACCTTTGCCTGTTAGCTATGGTAGAGGGCTCGTTAATGACTTCCCGGAAACACGCAGGTGGCTTTTTAGCTGCCAGGGCTGAACTGTCTAAAAGTTTCCTTCAATGGCTCCAGAAAAGTAAAACCGTGTTGTAGTGGTGGTGCCTGCATATCCTGCCATGGCATTGTGGGAGATTAACTTCAAGGACAGCCCTGTCCCTACCCTGCCCTACAAAGTGACAGGAGGACTTTTCACACAACTCTCAACTTACCTGTGGAACTCATTGCCATGGGACGTTGTGAAAGCCAAAATGTTATTTGGGTTGAAAAAAGAACTGGATAAGTTTATGGCAGACAGGTCTATTAATGGCTATTAGCCAAGATGGTCAGAGATGCAACTCCATGCTCTGGGGGTCCCTAAACCTGACAACCAGAAATTGGAAGTGGAAGACGGGGTGGCTCACTCCAAAACTACCCTGTTCTTTACACTCCCCCTGAAGCTCAGGTACAGGCCACTGTTGGAGACAGAATATTGAGCAAGATGGACAATGGGTGACCCACTGTGGCAGCTCTTATGGGAATAGACACTTTGAGGGGTATGCAGCGCGGTCAGTTCGTTCTCAGCTGATCATTTGATACTGTAAGCAGATCATGAGAACGGGTTTGCCGCACAGCAGGATTCTCACTAATCTTCTGTCAAAGAGCTCATGTTGCCAGACAAAGAATACGTCGAGTGCACTTTCATTGTGCCCTACCCCCGCTGAGGCACTTGTTATGTCTGGAAAACCGTGGTCCTGGGCCACCAAGACGCAGCTTGACGTTATTGTGTACTGTTGTAATTATAACTTGGGAGCAACGAACAGCAAATAATAGCAATGCTGTCCTCGGAGACGGAGCGAATAGCTTTGTTAATCTGCCATTGTCTGAAAGGGAGGCTTTGATTGTTGAAGTTGAAGGGTGCCTCCTAGCCACGAGGTGATCCTTTGCTGAAAGAGCTCAAGAATTTCACCTGACGTTATTGTACAGAGTCTTGCTTTCTTTGCTAAGTCACCCCAGAGAAAAACACCCTCGGAGTTGAAGATTGGAGCTGGTGCCGCAGGTGGGAGATTGGGCTGTTTTGTAACCAAACCATGTGCAAAGTGTGATATTGAGGCATAATCAGACCTGACAGGGACCCCCCCTCCGCCTCCCCTAAGTGGAAGAGCTAGTGCTTGTGCTTAGGCAGGGTTGGGGGAGTCTGGGGAAGGGCTTCTGGGAATCAGCCTTTTCTTAGTTCAGACTGTAAGTGATTCTTGGAGGACCCCGCAGAAGGTGAATCCAAACCCCAGTCAGTGATCTGCCCGGGCATGCCTACTGCTGCTCTCTTTTTGGTTCCTGGTTCAGCTCCAAAGCTGCTGCTTCTGAAATTCTCTTTCCTATGTAACCTTAGAAACACCTAATCTCTGTGACTGTCCCCAAGATGCTGGTGGGGGGAGAGTTTTGCTTTGTTGGGAGTTTGCAGGGCAATATGGCACTTGCTGAACATAACTACTTTGCGGATCCTGTGCAGCTCTGGGGCATTAGCTGAAACACTCTTTAAACAGACCTTGTTACTCAGACATGCTGAGATATGTGCAAATAAAGCCAGCTCCTGCTCTAAGTTTTCCTAGCAGTCAGAGACACTGAGTTATAGCTGGCGTCTCTTGTACAATTGAGGACGTGCTAATTACGTCAAAAACCCTTCGGGACTTGATCCCCATTGAAAACAATGGGCAAGATCCTCCACTGGTGTAAAATGGCGTAGCTCTGTTGACTTTAATGAAGCGACATGGCTTTACACCAACGGGGGATCTGACCCATTGACTTCAGTGGATCGGTGCATCCCTGAGAACAAGCAAATTGCTATTTTCCAGAACACGTTCTGAAATAAAGAACTCTGAACCACTCCCTTCCCCTGACGAATGGGGAAAGACTCATCCGCTGCCAGGCTTATTTTCATAAATCTAGACAGCGAGTCCTCCACGCACAGAGATATGATCGCGCTTTGCAAGCACCAGTGACTGCCTGGAAAATGAATGAATTGTTTTGACTGGCGCAGGGCCAGGTTTTAGCACAGAGGGAGGCAGAGAGGAGAATTAGAATGACCCCAGTTTGTGCATTCGGTGGTTTTGGTGACGGGGCTCCTGACAAGCGTCTAACAAGGCGGAAGAAACCGTCCCAGAATGTTGGCAGCGGCCAGGGTGTGCCGGGGGAGTTGAAAGGGACTCTCGCTGCTGGCCCGTTCTGTTGATGTCCGTGTGAAAAAGTCTGAGTGAAGTGGGCTTCTCGAGGGGGATCTTCTAACACACTCTGCACTGGCATCTGTCTGGGAGTTTGATACTGAGGTCAGTGGGAACAGAGCAACAAGCAGCCCCAAGTGCATCTGAAAATCCCATTTCATGGCTCAAGGGCTGGATGCAGGAAGGTGCTTAAATCTGTGTGTAGCTTTCAGCAAACAGGTAGCCCTGACTTCACTGGGACCGATCACATGCTTACAGTTAGGAAGGAACCCAAGCATGTTCCTGAATCAAGGCCTTGATAGCCCCCGAGGTTGGCATCTTCTGTCCAAAGACCAAGGACAGCATGGGCAGTGGCAGTGCATGTCTCCACCCCCCACACACACATCTGCCCTCCTCAGCTCTGACATGGTGGAGCCCCCTCTGAAGACCAGGGTAGCTTGTCCTCTGTTCGTACCGTCAATGGCCTCTCTGCTAAGACTGATCTTGGGGATGCCTCTTGTGAGGTGGGCTCCGAACAGCCATCAGCTGGTAACTACGTTGTTACTGCTAACTTGGGTTGGAACTGACTGTGCTCCCCAGCTGTGTGAATCTGAGTCCCCTGTGCAGATGAGTTCCTGTGAGGCAGGGGGAAAAAGGGTCTTGTCTGGTTGAGGGAACCACCTGTAACTTGATTTTTGTTTGTTACTCTGTCTGATACGAAGTTAATATTATGAAGTAATGAATGCTTGGGAGATAGAATCAGCCAGGGGCTCTTATCCCTGCCCAAAACGGAGGAAGGAGGAAATTAAAAGGCAACACATGTAAAGCAGACCAGATGAAATACCTTCATATCCAACTTGTAATTAACCTTTGGAACTCATTGCCAGCAGTTATTGGTGAGCAAATACCTCACTCAGATTCAACCTCTGCTACAATCTACGAGATCTTAGGATATTGCGAAATGTTTCCTGCTCTCCTAGCCTTAATTTTCCTTTTGCACAATTTCATCCCATTGCTTCACCCTAAGCAATTCTCTTTCTCCTTAGCATTTACTCTGTGGGCCTTGGCTGGTATCAACCAGTGTGGCTCAGTGGAACAACCTTGATTTACGCCATCTGAAGACATGGCATCAAAGTGGTCCTTGGCAGCAGGGCCGGCTCCAGGCACCAGCGCAGGAAGCAGGTGCTTGGGGTGCCCAATGGAAAGGGGCGGCATGTCTGGCTCTTTGGCTGCAATTTGGCAACGGGTCCCTCAGTCCCTCTCAGAGGGAAGGATCTGCTGCCAAATTGCTGCTGAAGAATGAAGCGGCAGCAGTAGAAGTGCCACCGAAGTGCTGTCGATCGCGGCCTTTTTTTTCCTCTGCCGCTTGGGGCTGCAAAAACGCTGGAGCCGGCCCTGCTTATCAGCATGGCAACCTACATGCTCCATTCAGCTCATAAGCAGATGACATGAGTTTCAGGATGACTCAGTAGAAGTAATGGGCAAACTTCATAGAACTGTGAGCTTGGTCTGGATCTGCAATCTAAGGTCTGGATTTCTCTTCAGGACTTACCTGAATCTTTTTGACTGAGAAATCGGACTGGAAACCCAATAGCATAAGGTTCACATGACTCCCGGTGCCTCATGTCTAGGATGAATCGGAGAGAACCCATGTAACTTTGGGTTCTCTTTCTATGTTGGTCAAAAGTGCAGAGCAGCATGAAAACAGCAGATGAAGAAAGCTGATCCAACTTTGCCCAGTCCCCAAGAAAGCTTGTGTCTGATACACACCTAGATGAAGGTTCGATTCAGTTAATAGTTTTAATGTTACTCAGCATCTATAGTGGACCTTTCACCAGGCAGCTGCTAAATGCCTGACTTAGGCAGGTAGCGTCCCCATTCTACAGATGGGGAAACTGAGGTGATGTGATTTGGTCAATGTCACAGAGGAAGTTGGTGGCAGAGCTGGGAAGTGGTGTGTTCACCCACTCTTGTCAGTAGGTAGCATTTTTCAAAGCTGAAATAAGGCTGAGTGGGACAAGTCGCTTCTAAACAGGATGCCTTTCCCAGCTGTAGATGGATGAAATATGAAAGACTTTTTGGAGATGCCTCATTTGTCATTTAAAGTTACCGTGGTTTTGGGTTGCATAAGGCAGCAGCGTGGGTCGGACACACCTGTGTGACACAGCCCTAGATTTCCACTCTGCATTTAAAGCAGCATGCAGCCGTCTACATCTGGGACGACTGGAATGGGCTTACACAGCAGAACTCCTACTACAAAAGTGGACAAGCAATTGAAGAATCTAAGAGGAGGGTTGGGGGATTTTGGCAGCTGGGTAGAATGTCATCCTGTTCCACGACTGTTTTGCTTCTGGGGCTGCCCATCCACTCACCTTTCTGTCTGCCCCCACAGCCTCTGGATCTCTGTCCTCTCTCATGTTCATTACCAGAGGCTGGGGCCTCCTTGTTGTGTTTGTGTGACAAGTTACTTTGTGCCTTAGTTTACCCATGTGTTGTGTTTAATGCCCTCCACTGAAAGGCCCTAGATATAGGAAATCAACCTGCTTATAAAGCATTCTGAGATCTTCTGAAAAGTGCAGTGAAGAGTAAATTATTGAGCACTGGTCACAATTCTAAAGCATGTAATTAACAAATCTGAATGAAAAGGCAAAACTTGCCCCTTCACTTGCTTGTGCGCGTCCTGTTTCAAAGGCAATCTGATATTCCTTGAATTCTACACTGTCTTAGAACGGATCGGCCAGATGCTCTGGTGCTGTCAATTGGTGTATCTCCATTGACTGCCAAGGGACTTCAGTGATTTACACCACCTGAGGGTCTGACCTGTTCTTTGTGCCTGACAAATAACAAGCTTTGCTAGAAACTGAAGCCTCTTTATTTCTGAGTATTGCACAGTTAATGCTATTGCCCCATCAGTGATCCCAGTAGAAATCTGGAGGGAACGTGCTGTGTGCAATGAAAAATGGTTTGTTCTTTTTGCCACTTCCAAATGGTTCCAAGTGCCTTCTGTGATTTATGGGAACGAAGCTGTGCGACGCCCTGTGACATCAATGATATTTTAATGAGGAACTCTGCTATGATGGGGAGCCATGGCCATGGCTTTAAATCAGCTGTTGAAATGCTTCTCCCCCTGCCCTTTGTAATTTCTGGTTCCAAGCAGTTGATTATGTCTGTCACTGAAGTTGTAATGAGTCCACGGCCAGGAAAGATGTGGCCGCGTGGAAGGAGCAAAGAATTTGGAGTGCTGGCTTTCCTGCTGATGCAGTATATTCAGGCAGCATGTGTTCTTCTCTGCATTTGGCGGATTAGCCACTGGGCCAACGAGGCCTGTGCCTAGGGGCCCTGGCCAATTGGGGGGCTCTGGAAAAATGGGCGCTCCTGCGCCCCACCCCGCTCTGCCCACTTAGCACTCCTGCCAGGGACTGGGGTCAGGCTGCAGGGGCTTGCTCCACTCCGTCTGCCTGGCACTCCTGCTGCAGAGCAGGGGAAGTGCCCCAACCATGCCTCCTGGCAGCAGTGCCAGGCAGGTGGAGTGGGGCAAGTGCCTGCACCCTGACCCCACTCCCTGGCAGGAGCACCCAGGCAGAGGTGGGGAAGCCCCTCGCCCTGATGGGGGGGCTGGGGGAGGAATGCAGCTGGAAGGGATGGGGAGGGGCTCCCACTTGCTCTGGCCCAGGGCCCCACAAAATCTTAATCTGCCTCTGCCTCTCTGGGAGCACGGGCGTACAGCGCTTACATTCTGCACAGGGATCTTGGCGGTTATAAGTGGAAAAGACCCGGTCAGTTCTCCGCATTGCAGCCCAACTTGGCAATGCCGTGAAGCCCAGGGTAGGAGAAAGTGGACAATGCAGTATTCTATGTGTGCCCTCCCAGCTCACCCGCTGCTGGTGTTAAATGAGCAAGCGGGTTTCCCAAGTGGAAATGAGCCCCCGATTGCTTACTGCAGAGCCCCAGAAAGGAACCAATCGGTCACAATATGGGTCTGATTGCAAACGGGTTAGTAACAAGAACATGGACTGTCTGTATTGTGCTTTGCCTGTTCAAAGCTCTCTATAAAAGACTATCTGATCCTCCCAGCACCCTTGTGGCCCAGGCAGGTCAGTCCTATTATTGCACCTAGGTGGAAACTGAGGCACATTGACGTGCTAGGACTTGCACAAGGCCACGTGGCAAGTCAGTGGGAAAGTCAGGACGAGAACTCAGCATGTCCCAGTTCCCACCGCTCCTCAGCTGAAGTGACTGCCTGAAATATATGCCCCTAATCCAATCTCTCTCCTCTCCTAGCATCTTGGTGAACATGGATAACAACATCATCCAGCACTACAGCAACCACATGGCTTTTTTACTGGACATAGTGGAAGCAGAGGACAAAATCCAGATCATCCTCAAGGAGCTCTAAAGAACCCAGGGCTGCACTTACGCTGGGACTTCTCTCCCGAAGCCGGCGAGCTGGACCCAAACGGAACACAACCTCATGCCACACCTCATTGCCTGTACTTGAACACGTTCCCCTGGGGAGGAGACGCTCAGCGCGAGGAAGTGCTTGGACAATCCATTCTCAATGTGAACGTGGAACTTCTCGCCGTTGAATTTATTATTATTAATTATTATTATTATTTGTATTTTGTATTTTCTTCCCCCTAGGCAACAGGTCGGAGCTTCTGTTTCACGGTTGGGATAGCAGATCTGCTAATAGGGTTGTCCAATGGCAGCCTATGCACAGACAAACAAACGCTTTTGTTCACCCCTTGTCTTGGCTTGTTGCTGAATCGACCACAGGCAGCAGCTTTCTACTAAACCATCAGTCATGCAGAACCTTCAAACAGGGCTGATCCCGGCCGGCAGCTCCTCACTCCAAAGAGACTTTCTCAGATGCATTGAAACATGGCTGCTAAACAGATGCTGCCGGCTCTGGGCACGGCCCTTCCACCTCACCCCGGATGTAAATACCACGCGTCAGCCGTTTGTTTTATATGTTTCTAATGTACTCTTCCTTTTATATTTTGTATATGTATAAATATGCCTCGTTTTATATTTGACCCAGCACCGGGACACTGAGAACATTTCAAAACCGGGCTGCTTCACGTTTCCCCAGGAACTTGTTTTTATAACCGTGTTGAGTTTTTTGTATATTCCATAGCAATAAAGGTTCGGAGATGGAAAGTGGATGTGTTCTTGCCAAACTTGGTGGGGCTTGTGGGGCTTTGGGAGGACTAGGCAGGACCCACTGGGAAAGGGGGAGGGAGGCACAGAAAGGATTGGAAGTTGTTTCATGGGCCACGTGCTGGGTAATAACATGAAGATTTCAGGCTTGTAAAACTGAACTGGTTCTTTATTAAGAGGACAGTTCACAGGGAGGCTGCAGCCAGCATTCTAGCCATATGGTCACAGACTGACTTCCAGGTGTCTCCTCCAAACTTGTCCTTCCTGCAACCCGTGCGCCTCCCTCCAAGTCCATGTTACAGAATTAACACTTAGCTCCTGAACAGAGCTCAAAGTGTGCTTAGAACCATTCAGTAACCCTCACACACCCCTGGGGTCGAATGGGGGGATTATCTCCATTCTATGCATTGGGAAACTGAGGCATCAGCCCTACTTATTTCCTGCTAAGGATAATTCCACTATCTTCCTCTCCCCAACCCTCACAAGGCTCCATGGTCTTCCATCCTCAGACAACAGCCCTCCCTCAGTAGGGTCCTTCTGTGCCAGATGAAGTCATAGGCCCATGCCCAGGGCCTCAGCTCCTGGAGTCCTGTGATTATTGTATCAGAATCTCAGCATTCATTAAAAAAAAATACATAAATGTCTAGTCCTTGTGGCTCGGAAGGAAAGTGTGAAAACATGACCCAAGTGTAACCCAGGCAGCAATGTCTATCTGAGTCTGCTGAGAGCCTGGAACATGAGTTGCCCATATGCATCTCAGTGGGGTGTTAACTCCAAGACTCCCTGCCACCATTTCCCCAGAGGGCTCAGTGTGCATCAGGAGTGAGTAGCAGGCCCAACCTGCCTACATTCCAGCTGCTGAGGTAAGTACCGAAGGGCCTCTGCCAGTGGGGATGGGGGGCACTGCTGCTGCTCCAGACATGGAGGGTGAGGAGATCCCCTGCTGCCACTCCTGGGTGGGGCATATGAGGCTTTTGGCCCTGTCCCTGTCTTTGTGGGGATGGAGGGGAGGCACCCTGCTGCTGCAAGTGGGCCCACAGGCATGGGGCCTTGAGTGGGGCCCAGCTGGAGAAGAGGATGAGCTGGCCATAAGGGAGCCTGTAGGAGGTGGGGGACCGTGTGAATAGTAGTCAGCTCTGTCTCTCCAAAAACTGCTTTTTGGTAATTGCCAGCCCCGTCCCATCTAGTCCCGTCCCTCTCCCATGTGAGTTAGAAGCGGAGCATAAAAGGGTACAGCGGGGGAGAGGGATGAGGGGGAAGTGGGTGAGCGGTGGGAAAAGAGGGGCATAAGCGGGGATCCGGAGCAGTCTAGAATAAATCCTCCCCAGCCCATCAACCAGGTTTCTAAAGCTCTGCAGCGTCTTTCTGTGGATCCTGGTTACCGGACAGGGAGTCAGGACTCCTGGGTTCTGTGCCTGGCTCTGCCCATAACTCACTCACTTCCTGGCTTAGTTACCTCAGTTTCCCCACCTGTAAAGTGGGAGTGAGCATTAATCCTGCCTTTGGAAACGGCTGTGTGGCCTCATAGCTGGAAAGTGCCATAGAAGAACTAAGCATAAAAAAAAGTAAATGCCCAATTTGTTTCCACTAAGCTTCTGGCAGTTTGGGGGGTTGGGCAGACACACCCTGTGGGCCAGGCAGGAGTGTGTGGGGGGGGGCGAGGGCTGTGGACTCTCGGATTATTGGTTCCTTTATCCCAGGGATTAATTTGGCCTGTTGGTTGTCCAGGGTAGGTGCTGTCTCTTTCCTGACTCAGGTGGCATCCGAATGCAGATCATCAGTAAGAACAACAGGCAGAACCATGGAAAACGTTCAGCCAGGTGCCGGAGCGCGCCGTGCTCCCTGGGTCAGAGCTTGTCAGTGGTAATGCTGGGTCTCAATGAACGTTTCCTGTGGCCATGAAAGAGCCTCAGCTACTGACTCTCCTGCCTTAATTCTAGTTTAGTGGTTACCATCTTCCTTCAGTTTCCACTGGTGACATGAGTCTCCCATGTAGTTCAGTTGCACTCTCAATAGCTGCCATCACCTGTGGAGAGGGGCAGGGGATACACCCATGTGCAGATCAGGGGAGCAGAGGCAGTGGAAGCGGGGTCAGAGTTTTCAGAGCCTGCAGAGAAGTTGCCTGATCAGGTTAGGGGCTGGGCTGAGAGGCACAGTACAGATTTCTGGAAGCTGCAAGAAAAACATGGTTCTATTTCCCACCCATAATGTTGCAAGGTTTCTGTGATTATCACAAATCCCTCAGTGAGTCAGTTGCTCTGCTGGAAAATCCAGTTTTGCCCACCATCTGAGTGCAGCGTGTTTCCTTATTGCCCGTCCTCTCGCCCAACTGACTGGCAGTGGGCACGCGGAGGTGTACCCCTGCCATCCAGAATGGCGCAGAGGAAAGGGGAGAGCCATTTTTCAGTTGGGAGGGGGGTAGAGAATGGCGGGAAGTGGTTCATCCATACTGGCTATGCCCATGCCTGTGGCAGGTAAATTGAGACTAGGAGTCAAATGTACCCATGGTGTAAATCCATTGAAGTAATGCAGTTACACCAGGGATGAATCTGCCCTTGGATCTGATTCTCTTCTTCACACCAGTGCAATTCCATGGACTCCAGTGGGGTTCCTCGTGCTTTTCACCAGCGAGTGAGCAGAATAAGGTTGCAAGCAATTGGACGGCGTTGTGCCACTTTGCACCAGCTGGGAACCCGGCCTGAAGTTTTGCCAGATGGGAACTGCTTCTTCTGGAGCTGCTGCAGCCCTTTGCACGAGAGCAGCCAAAGCTCCACTATTCTGAGTGGGCCACATTTCACACTCGCTTTGTGCTGGTCTAAGTGGCCACACGACGTGGAGGGCAGGGGAGGATCAGGAGCCTATTTTGATGCAAGCAAAATGTGAACCTGCCTTCATCCTGATCTCACACCCACTTCATATCGAGGAAACGCCACTGATTTCAGCAAATGCCAGCTGATTCACAACAGCGTGAGAGCAAGCCCAGCCCCCCCACCTCCGCCGTCCTGCACAGGGTGGGTGTTTCGCTGACGTTGCTGGCGTGCTCAGTATCGGTTCATCCCTTCCAGCAAAGGCGAATTGCCGTACAGCTTGTGCAAAGCACAGCTCACAAGCCTGTAAGAGCATTCTTGACTCGTCACCCAGAGCCCACCAGCACCTTGAAAAGATTAAAGTGCAACCGAAAAGGCTCTGGGGCAGCAAGTCCTGAGGGTCGATAAAGGTCATGTGAAAGTATGAATCCACTTGTGTTTGCCTGGAGTTCATGATGATGAATGAGAGAAGCTTCCACTGAAGCAATATTCTGCTAGGTCTAGTCCATGGCTGGTTTGTACTGACTTAAACAAAAACCAAACCAATTAATTCAAACGTTTCTGACTTATCCTCACTTCCAGATCAGAAAAATGCACCCACAGCTGTCTGTTCATTTTGAAAGCTTGCTGTTTACATTGCACAAATTCTGCAAGTGCATCACACGGACACATGCCAAGACCTGACTGCGTGACAAATTGAAGTGCTCTGTCCTCAGAGAAGGAACATCACAGAAATGCAAACTTTTCCCCATATTGCCCTCCCAATGTCCCCAATCCTGAATGCCACTGAGCTATATATCTGTAGGCTGACCAGACAGCAAGAGTGAAAAATCAGGACAGGGGGTGGAGGGTAATAGGAGCCTATATGAGAAAAAGCCCTAAATATCTGAACTGTCCCTAAAAAATCGTGACATCTGGTCACCCTAGCTATTTGTACCATCTGCTAGGAACAAGGTCAGTCTGCCACTCCATGGTTTCTTTGCAGAGTGCCGATAAGAATGTTGTCACTTTCATTGCTTTCCCTTGGATCTTTCAATTCCATGTATCTTTCATCTACCCTCCTCACCCTAATTTCATGTCACTGTAGGTTTATTTACATGTAATTTGTCTGTTGCTACGGGAAATGTGATCTCCTAAAATCCCAGACTGCCCAGGGCTTTGCTGGAGAGATGAAACTTACACGACACTGGGCCAGGGTAGCATACTCTCTGGGGCAGCCTGGCCATTATGCCCGCGTATGCTGTCATTTACATCAGTGCAAAGTGGGTACCAAATGGGGCCCTTTTGGTGCCAGCCTCTGAGCTGGAGTAAATCTGCATATTTTCATTGACTTCAGTGGAGTTTTTCCTGATTTATGACTGTGCGAGTAAGAGGAGAAACAGGTGAAGACAGACAGGAGCATTTCCAAACCTCTGATCGAATGCTCAGTATTGGACAGCTGCGCCTACCCCCACCTCCTTGTGGTGGTGTTGATTAGCTGAGACTGCTCCACAGATGATGCTATTATTATTTATTATTTGTATTATGTCAGGCCTAGGACACAGCCAGATTTATTTTGTGTTTACAGGGAGAGAGTGCACCTAATCCAGCAGCACACATGCATTCTAAAAGCCAGAGGTTGAAATGGAGGATAAGGGGAACCGCAGTTCCAACCAAGACAACTGGGGATAAAAAGTAAGATATAGATTACTGCCAGTATACTGTGTTTCATGTGATTGGCCAATATATGACCAGAATTTATCAGTGCCAAAGATACATGACCACTAATTACATAGGGTAAAAAAGAATCAAACAATATTTGCATGAATTGTTCAACTTAATTGGAAGATCTTAGGTCAATTTCAGCCTAATGATCATCTTTCAGTTTGCAATATGTGCACAATACCAGTCGCAGATGCCAGACTGTAAGGACAGTTAAAGCATGAGGGCTGGGGACACCATAGCTTGCCCATGCGTTAGCGACTGCACTGCTGGTTTTGAATGAGGTTCAGTCTTTGCAGAATTTCTCCAAAATATGGTGGCTCTGATGCCTACAGTACTGGAATCCACTTGTTATCAACATTGTAGATAAAGGACTGTTTCCCTGGTACTTCTGGCAGATAAGTACCTATAACGAGAAAGTATCCGAGGGGGAGCCGTGTTAGTCTGGATCTGTAAAAGCAGCAAAGGGTCCTGTGGCACCTTATAGACTAACAGACGTATTGGAGCATGAGCTTTCGTGGGTGAATACATGCATGCATCCAACGAAGTGGGTATTCACCCATGAAAGCTCATGCTCCAATACGTCTGTTAGTCTATAAGGTGCCACAGGACTCTTTGCTGCTATAACGAGAAAGGTACATAAATGAGCTAAATGCAAATTTCAGATTATTGACTAATGTAGGAACTATGGTGTCTTGTTTGCTGGGGGCGGGGGGATAAGAGAAAGGGTGATAAACTCTTGGTTGTATTTTTCATTGGCTGCATAGAGCATCTTTAACAGAGGTGAAAGTAAGCTGGTCCGGTCCGGTATAGCGGCAAGAGCCAAGACGCTGTGCCGGACCGGACCAGCTTCTATGGCAGTGATTTAAAGGGCCCGGGGCTCCAGCCACTGTGGGGAGCCCTAGGCCCTTTAAAGCGCCACTGAGCTAGGGCAGCTGGGCTCGGGTGGGGATTTAAAGGGCCCGGAGCTCCATGACGGCCAGAGCCCCAGGCCCTTTAATTCACCCCTGAGCCCTGGGGCTCCCAGCTGCCTCTGCAGCTGGTTGCTCCAGGGTGATTTAAAGGCCCTGGGGCTCCCAGCCACAGCCGGAGCCTCAGGGCCTTTAAATCTGGAAAGGCCCCGCCCCTGCTCAGTTTAAGTTAAGTCCTTTAAGTTATTTTCACCCCTGATTGTTAATAAATAATGGCCAGATTCCTATACCTTTATTCATACCAAGCTCTGCCACTGAAGTCAATGGTACTGCATGAGGAGTAAGGACATATTCAGCATGAGTAAAGGAGATGAGAGGAGAGCATGCTAGTCTCCCTGCTCTGCCACAGACTTCTTGTATGACCTTGGCCAAGTCACTTAGGCCCAGATTAGCATTTAGGTGCCTAACTCCCACTGAACAATCAACCTTTAAGGATGTGGGCCTCAGTCTCTCTCTGCCTTCATTTCCCATCAATACAATGGGAAGAACAGCATTTCCTTACCCCACAGGGGTGCTGTGAGGATAAATACATAAAAGCTTGTGGGGTGCTCAGATACTATGGTAATGAGACCATATAAGCACCTTAGATAGATAGTGAAGCCAGCCCAAGGTGGCCCACAGTGTTGAAAGGTTTAGTGAGGACAGCAAGATATTTTTTTCCTCCTTGAGTATCGCCTCAAATTTGTATGACATGTCAGTTCAGTGAGATAAAAGCGAGCCGCCTTGGCCTCCTGGGCTTTCGCTAATATGCGTGTATCTGCTGTTACATGACAGAGGTATGGGCAAGCTGTGCTTTCATTAACATCCTTATTAACGTGCACTGCAATTAGAGATGAGTCTGGGTTATGACACTGGGATCTAGTTCCAAAGTTTGCCCCAGATCCTGTGTTTGGACCTTTCTTTACTATTTACCACGATCCAAAGTTCATTGTGATTGTTTTTTGTATTGACAGATTGTATCTTTATCGGTGGGTTTTAGGTTAAATGATAAACGAGAAACCCTGGAAATATTATTAAATATCTGGCGTCCTAAAATCCAGACAAGTACTTTGTATCCAACCATCCTTTAATATGGCTACTGCAAAAACATAGCCCTACGAATTAAACTGTGCAGTGTTTAGATTGTTCTTTTCCTGATGTCATTGTTCCTTACAAAGTACATGCACAGCACTGCAGATCTGTATTACATGCAGGTCATACAGTACTGAGCGATTTTGCATTATATATTAATAGTGCACATGGGCTAACGCTACTTTAGATTTCATTGCAGGGAGCTTTGCCCCAATGAAGTTTCTTTTGTGACTTCAGAGCTAGCGGTAAAAGGTTAAAAAGAATGGGATCTGATCTTTTCTAATGCCAGAAAGGACGCTGGCAGGGTTGAGTGGATTTGTGATTATGGGAGATGTCCTGACTTTTCACAAGTTAACAATACACGTGCACGGTTTTCAATTTAATACTATGGGAAGGAGAAACTTTAGACTCTTTTACTACCTTCTGTTGAAAGTATTTCTAGCCCCACTCACTTCATCTTTAATTCATTTTTAACCATTCTGGGAGACTCTGGGCCAGATCCTCGGCTGGCGTAAATTAGCACAGCTTCATTGGCTTCAATTAAGGTGCGTCAATTTACACCAGCTGAGGATCTGGCCCAACATCTAAGAAGCAGACCAGTATTTAGGGACATCAGCATTTATGCCCAAGCACTTGGCATGCTCAGCCTTTGAGATGTAACATGGACAATGGTTATCAGGCAATCCTTTAAGAGAATCGGTCTCTCTCTTTCTGCTGCCATAAGACCCCTGGGGAAAATGATGGCACCATTTTAGCCTGGTAGACATTCCCCATTACACTGTGGATGTACAAATTCTACAGATGAATAAAACCATATACTCTACTGTAAATAATAGCAAAATTGCTATTGTCTGCTTTCCAAACCAGGCATTCATCTGTCAGAGGGACTTAGAGTCATGTTTCTTGTATTGTTTACTTCCTTGAATACACCTAACTTACTCACTATATGAAAATAGTGTTACTCATGGCAATTATTATTAATTGCACACAGCGCACTCGGGACCAGATTCCACTAGCCTTGCTCACCCTCAGCAGTTCCCTACTCCACATGCACTTGCAGAGTGAGGGGAATATCCGGAAGTGGTGGCAGAATCTGGCCCTTTGTTTGTCTCCCTGTATGTTAGCAATCGTAATGCCAAAAGGGGCAGCTCTGGATCCCCAGCGTTGCTGAGCACACGGGGAGGTGAGCGGGCCCTTTGGGACTGCATGTGTGAGTAAGGACTGCACAATCTATTCCTCTACATGCACACTGGATATACTGGTAGGTAATTAGAGCAAAGTGCATCACACTCATGGAAACGTTAGTACATTTAACCCATGCGTCTCTGTGAGTAGGTCCCTCCTTCCACCTTCTCCAAGCATTTTCTGGATACAATTATGGGACCTGCTTCATCTCCCACATGAGCTGATGTAAATCAGGAACAACTGCTCTGGACTCAGCGGAGTTACACCAGTGTCAGACTTAGACCAGAGGAGATTCAGGGCTATGATGCCCTGTAATGTTGCTTTCCGTTTGGGCTATGCAAACGCTTTGCAGTTTCATGAGTCAGCTTTCTTCCTTCTCCTCTAACTGCTTCTTCCCCCCCCCCCCCCCCGCCCACACATGGCTTTAAGGCAGGACAGGTAAAACTTTGGTTGTAATAACAAGAGTTGAATGGTAGTTTTTCAAATAAAACGTAGCTCCCATAAGCTGTTTGTCAAACATGCTGACAGTTGGCGATACCTGAATGGCAATCGCAGTGCAAACATCTGTGCTATTCTCAAAATATTTTAAACAAATGGTCTAGTGATCCGACCGCAGGAGATTTCGGTTCTAGTTCCAGTTCTGACACTGACTCTCCGTGTAACCTTGGACAAGTCACTTAGTTCCATGTTTACAACAGAAGTTAGGTGCCTAACGATTCAGATAGATGCCTACTGGGATTTATAACAGCTCCTAAGTAGGTTAGGTGCCCAAATCATTTAGGCATTTTGGTAAATCCCACTATGGCACCTGGCTGCATCTTTAGGTCCTAGATACTGTTGTACATCTGACCCTTAGCCTTTCCGTGCCTCAGTTTCCCTATCTGTAAAAAGGTGGATAATACTGCTTAATCAGTTATGGAAAGTGCTTTGAGCGCTATGTAAATACAAAGTATTTATCTATATATTTATTTTTACCTGGCCCAGGTATCCCTTGCTGAGCTGTGTCCCCTCTCCACCGCCCCGTGTTTGAGACAAATACAGCAATAGAGATGTAATGCTTTGGTGGGCCTTCGTAGTCCACTACTTCATACTGCCCTGGCCCAGGCAAAGGTGGATTTTTAGCTGGTGGTATGGCAGGGGCGGAGAAATTCAAGTTTTGCTTTCGCCTATCAGAAGAAAAGAGAATTGAGATACATTGTAAATTGATGGGGTTTGAAGTTTGAGCATAAAAGCTGTGATGTCTAATGGTGTTAGGTGCTGACATTTCAATGAAATTCAAGAGGTGGTAAGTGCTCAAATCACATAGGATCCTTTCAAAAATCACAGTTAAAAGCTTTAAAGAATGACCTAGAAAAGAACTATCCGGAGCCTCTCGGATCACATGCCTTGCAAATCTGGGTACATGTACAAAGCCACGTATCAAGTCTCTTCACTTTATTGCAAAATAGACTGACTCGATGATGGGCCTGATCCTGCTGCCATTGAGAGCAAGAGCCAGATGCTCAGCTGGTGTAAATCAGGGGAGTTCCCCTGAAGTCAATGGAGCTGTGCCAGTTTTTTCCAGCTGAGCATGTGGCCTCATATGCATAAATCGGTGCTTTAAATGGGAACTGGGGTGCACTACACGGTACATACATGAGTAGCCCTTAGCACAGACAGAAATAGCAGAGACCATGAAGCACAGCTTCGGTGAGTTAAGACACACCTGAAGGGCATGGCTATGTACTCACATACATACCCTCCCTGGCTCTCTATTCACCCACACCATCCCTCCCCATTTACACTGCTGTGTTTAGCACTGTAGTGTCCTGCTGCCTTCCAACTGGTGGAGCCTTTCCCCAGCACAGGAAAAGACCCTGGCAGTGAGGAAAGGCTCTGGCAAGGGGGAGGCCACAGGGAAAGGCTCCTCTAGCTTCCTGCTGCTGGAGCCTTTCACCACTGTCCCTTCCCCGCCAGCCCCTTTCACTAACACGTGAAGCTACAGACTGTAACGTGCTTTTCACTGGAGCGTGTAGCTACAGTACCTGACAGTGTAGTGTGGCCACAATCTAACTTGGGCATCTGGACATGGATCGTTCTGATGGTTGCTGATAATGTAGATCGATGATTCTCTCACTTGAGGGTTAATTTAGCCCTCTGTGTTTAGCACACGCCGTCTGGCATTAATTCTCCCTCCCTATAGCTTTCCCCTCCTTTCACAAAACCTCTGTGGTAAGATACACCTGCCTGTGGGCAGAGAGCAGCAGACTTGCCCATATACTCCTCATACCTTTCCCTGGTCAAGAATTTACTGTTGATCTTAATCTTATCTCAGGCAAACCAATGTCACTGTCACTGGGTGGTCATAATAAATCTACTTGAATAACCTGCTGATAGGCAGATTTATCTGCCTTTTCAGAATGATGCCAAAGGGGAAAGAAAGGGGCTTTTCCTTTATGCTGTTTTGGCCTGAACTGAAGGAGCAAGTGCTTGAAACCTTGCAGGAAGAAGGCCTATTGTCCACCTCAGTTTTGCAGACTCAATGAAGTTCAGAGAAGCATCTAAGCTTTATTCAAACAGAGATGTGGGGTCTATTTCCTGTTCTGCCACTGGGTCATGTTTTCCTCAGTTTCCCCATCTGTCAAATGGGGATCATATATTATACCTACTGCCCAGTGGTATTGATAACAGTTTGTGTATTTTGCTTTTCAGTGTTATCAGCTCACCTCCCCTTTCAGGCAAAGCAGCCTGATCTTTCACTTCCCAAGGGAGCCATCTTTTACCCCAGCTGTAAACCAATGGCAACAGAGGCAACCGAGTACGGGTTTGACTGTGCTACGGTGGAAGAACTTTGCAGACAGCCAAGTGTGAGCTCCTCTGCTGCAGCTGCTGGACCCTCCTGCAATCTGATGTGTTCACAAGCAACGCCTGGCAGTGAAAAGCATACAGGTTAGGACTCACGTGGAAGGGGTCTTCTTTGCTGCTTTAGGGGGGTTGCTGAGCTGATACGCTGCAGGCCCTGGGCTTATTGTGTTCACCTTTGTTTCACGATGAGTATTTGATCTGAAGCAAGACACTAGAATCCTGGGGGACTTCTTGACGAGGGAGTCATTGATTCTGTAATGGCCTGATAATACGACAAGAAAAGGGATATGAAAACCAAACCATGTCTCAGCTATCGCACTGGGGTAGGCATAAAGGGGCACAAGTCAATGAAAGTAAAAGGAAACAGTACAACAGGGTGTTTGGAGGGGAAAGCATTTCTTGAGATGATAAAAACTGCTTCCTGGGGCATAGAAGATGAGTGACTACTCTAGCGACTTAATCCTGAACACGGGAGCATCCAGGGAGGACATACAGGTAGGAAAATTAGCAATTAAAAAACCAGATGAGATGTTGACTGTGAACATCACTTGCAGTGACGCCACCAAATGTAAAAATGACTAGAGCCAACCATCCTCATGCTTCAGGGTGTAAACTTCATGAGGCCAGGAAGAAGTTTCCTTCTATGGTAGCACGACAGATTTAGGTGTATTATGGTGTGCTACGTCACACCACTCCCTGAGCCCCTGGCACCTTGGAGGGAGCCCGAGTATGTTCTGGCAATTCCCCTAAGTTCCATAAATCTACCAGGGTGTGACTATATCTGAGTGGTGCTTTAGTAATAATTCCCAGGGCCCCATCCTGTAGAACTTAGAAGTGTCACCTACTAATATGCAAAATGTCATAATGGGTTGAAACCAGCAAGGTGCTGCGCATCCTCTGTGATATACTGAGTGCCTGGGTAGCCATGGATGTCAGTGACAGTGGTGAGCATCTGATAAGATCCGACTCAGACTCATGGGTGATGCCTTTCCTCCCATCTCAACAGCTCACTTACACGGAGAAGGCCATTTTTCTGTTTTATCAGTGCTTAATCCTCTTGCCGTTTTGGACAAAAACACCGCCCGGGCACATAGGTTGTTCCTTTGCTTGCAGAAATCTAGACAGGCCTGTACAAAATGAAGTCTCCATGAATTCCTTTGAATTGACTTTCCTCCTGGGTATTTACTAACGTAACAAAAACTGGTTTTTTAGATCCAGTCTCCATGGTGAATCAGAACTGCTCTAATGATACAAATGTACGCAATATTAGGGCCAAATGTTCAGGAGAGTGCACTGGTTTTCTGTGTCTCAGTTTCTGATTGCTCAACTTGTGAGGGCTTATTATCAGAGGTGCTGCCGACCAGCAGTTCCCACTGAAAATTTGGTTACATTTGTTTGGTGGCTGCAGCCAGTCTTTGCTGCATCAGCTTGATCGTAAAGTGCCTGGCCTCATTCAAATAACAGAATCAAGCATGGCATTTGGAGTAGTGCTCCTAGTACACCCAAAGGGTAATCTGCATGATAATACCTGTAAGAGCATAAACAAACAGTTGCAACTTTGCCCTTCAGGGTCGACTAGAATGACAAAAATGTAGCCTCTAGTTTTCTACCCAGCCCCAAATCACTCTTCAAAGAGATCAAGTCTATCATTTAGGGGTTAATCTTGCATGCCTCAAAGCCAATGGCAAAATTCCCATCAACTTCAATTGGATCAGGCTAACTTTACCAGGCCTGCTCCATCCCATGGAATCCGATTGATTTCAATGGGCATTTGGATTAGCCCTGCCGCCTACATAGTTCTGCAAAACTGAGATCAATTGAAATTCAACAGTCTGAAAAAAAATACATTGTTCTATGCAGTGGTGGTGCAGCTGTGTTGCTCCCAGGA
The DNA here is from genome assembly GCF_003597395.2 of Chelonoidis abingdonii. NCBI lineage: Eukaryota > Metazoa > Chordata > Testudines > Testudinidae > Chelonoidis > Chelonoidis abingdonii. Next base: position 8,448,253 of record NC_133793.1, read on the forward strand.
TATTAGAGAGACAAGGTGGGGGAGGGAATATCTTTTACTGGACCAACTTTTGTTGGTGAGAGAGACGAGTTTTTGAGCTGACTGGGAAGCTCTTCCTCAGGACTGGGAAATGTACTCAGGCCAGGTCTATGCTACAGACCTAGAGTGGGATAACTACATCACTTGGGGGTGTGAAAAATCCACATTCATACTGACCTAACCCCACCCTGTGTAGACAGCACTATGTTAACAGGAGAGCTTCTACCGTCAACAGAGCTACTGCCTCTTGGGGAAGTGGGTTAACTACACTGGGGAGAAGCTCTCCTGCTGGCGTGGTTGTGTCTTCACTAAAGCGCTACAGCTGGGCCGTGTACCTGAAGACAAGCACCTCAGAGTGTCACAACTAAATTCAAGGTGAAAAGATTGTTAAGCATGAGTAGTTAACACATATTTCAAGGGACTATTCACAGTGAAGTGGCCACGTAACACCCCTCCAGTCATAGGGGGGAAAAGAAGTCGGGGGCGGGGGGGAAGGCAGCCGGGGCAGGGGTTGTTAGTGGGTTATAGATTGTTTTAATAAGCCATAAATCCAGCATCTCTCTTCAGTCCATGATTTTTAGTGTCTAGCAAAGTTATGAATTTAAGCTCCACGGCTCATCTTTTGAAGATGGTTGCAGATTTCCTTTGCGGAGGAGTGCTGAGAGGTCAGAAGCAGAGCAAGCATTGTGTGAAAAGTGTTTGCCCACAAGTGATGTGGCATTTTGTCTTTTATCATTTTCCTTCTGTGAGTTCATTTAGGAGTACGGTGATTGTCTGGGTTTGTCCACATAGTTGTTATTGGGGCGTTTAATGCACTGGATGGTGTACACCACATGTTGTGACAGGCTGAATTTGGCCCATACACTGAAAACATTATTGCATACAGTTTCGGACACTGCTTCAGCTTTATTTTCTGTTGCAAGCCTGGGTTTTATCAACACTTATTAATTTCAGCTGAGATTACACATAAGGCCTGATTTGCAGTCTTAAGGAAAAACTCCTGCTGACTTTAGTGCGAGTTTTGTCTGTGCACAGGATTGGGCCCTCTGTTTCTTCCCAGACCGTCTCTTTGCCTACGGTCATAAATTATCAAGCACTGCCATCTTTTAAATGGATTGTTTCCTGTTGTGCTTCTTGAAGGTTAGACACAATCACTTACAGTAAATCACAAGACAGTAATTTATCCAGGAAGGTTAATCCCAGAAGCAAATTTTTACAATGTTAGAAATAACATGCTACGAACCCATTATACTATGATATGTCAAATAATTATGACCTGCAAACTAGCTTAAACAACAGAAAACTTGTTGAAGCAGATCCTCGTAGCTGGAAGGCATTGTGACAAAGTCCAGTGTTTTAACCAGAGGCCATCTTCGAGAAAGTCGGCCTTTCCGCAACAGCACGATCCCTATACTGGTGCATTGGTTCAGAATTCACTCAGGGGAAAGGGGGGTAGTGTACAGAATCACCAAAATCCTGTTAAGTCAGTGGAGCTGTGTTGGTTTACACCAGCTGAGGATCTGATCCCTTTATAAACAATGAAGACACATGATCATTGATTCTGACCGAGCCTATAAATGTATCACATCAATGGAAACTCATTTCGAATCTTCAGCCATGCCACCTTAAGTGGGGAGTTAGTCACGTCTAAAGCATGGAGGAGAATTGAGCGTGATTGGTACCTGCGTGGGAGACAATCAAGGAAAACGGGGGAAATGCTTTGAGTGATTCTGTGCATAGGACTCATCGCTGTAAGTGAATTCTGAACCAATGCCCCAGCGCAGTGGCTGTGCTGCGGAAGGGCTGTCTTTCCAAGAAGAAGGATGGTGTATGGTTAAGGCATTGGATTGGGACTCAAGAGAGCTGGATTCCCAGTTCTGCCACAGACTTCTTGTGTGATCTTAGGAAAGTCATTTATTACCTCTGTGCTTCAGCTCCCCACTTGTAAGATGGGATAATACTTCCATTCTCCCTCGGTCTATCTTGTCTACTGAGATGGTAAACTCTTTGGTGCAGGGACTCAGGCTTACTATGTGTATGGACAGCACCTAGCAAAATGGGGACTCAATCTTTAGGCACTATTTGTAATATAAATAATAAGACAGGATGATCCTGACCAGCTACTGTCATTAACAGTCCTCTGGCTCTCCTTACTGGACTAGTGGAGTTAACTACAGTGTCCTCGCCAAATTCAAATGTAATTATATTTTGCATAAACAACCTAAAACTCCTTTGCAGTTTTCTTCTTCACCCACTAGCCTAAACTGTTGCATGGTGTTACTGTGAGATTTGAGACCAGACACATTCCACCCCAGCATCCCACTGGATGTTTCTCACACTTGAAGTGAGTATATAGTGTGAGAAGACCCTGGTGAAAAGAGCATTGTGTCAATATAAGAGATTTTTGTGCTAAGTGACAGACACTCAGGGAACTACAGCAGACATGGTTTGCAGAAAAAATTACAGAGAGAATGAGTTAAAGTAACAATGATCTGACAGCTGACAAATAAATCAGCACTGGCAAAGCACAGAGGGAACAGTGAAATCCATGACCAATAGGGATAATATTTTGATAGGCAGCTATTCATAATGCTTCACATTTCTTTAATAACTTCCTTTCAAGAATTTGCAAACATTCATGGAGTAAGACTTACAACACCCCAGTGAAGCATGTATTATTGTCACCAGGTGACAGATGGGAGGAGGAGGAGGCACAGAAAGGTTAGTGCTTTACTCAAGATCACACAGTGAGTCACTGGCAGAATCAGGAACAGAACCTCAAGGCCAGATCCTCAGCTGGTGTAAACTGGCAGAGCACCATGCAAGTCAGTGGAGCTATGCTGATTTACATCCGTAGAGGATCTGGCTCTGATTTCCAGCCGTGTTTCAACCATCAGACCACACATCTATTGGAAATAAAACATAAATTGTGAAATCCTGGCTGCACTGAAGGCAGCCGCAACACTCCTGTTGAATTCAGCGAAGCCAGGATTTTACCCAAGGGATCCTGTGGGGTCTTTCGATACCTCAGGTTATATTGTAGTGGGAAGACGGAGGGTTGCTGCAGTGGCAGATCCTGGATGCCTACTGGCTGTCTCAGTGACCCATGTGCTCCGGATTCACGGTGACTGAGACGGCTCCTTGCACGGGGGTCTGATCTGCTTTCAGTGAAGAAAAATGACACAACTCTCACTGACTTCAGTGGAGCAGGAGGAAGCCACAGGTGCCCAAGGAGAAACGCCCTCTCCTCTCCTTGCACACCCTTGCTGGGCCAGCCATGCTCTAGTCCAAACAGGATTAAACACAGGACAATGATTTCCGTATAATTCCCCATATATCCCTTCAAGTTAGTTTTACATTGGCTTTAACCTCCTGGTGTTTGCCCCTTACGTTGTATTGGTTGGGCGCTGGGGTGGAGGTTTGCTCTCTCCTCTTAGCGATTGGTTGCTGAAACATGCTGGAGTTTCCAGTGCTGAAATCTTGCTTGGATTGAAATGCCAACGAGAGGTTGTAGGCATTTGCGGCAGGGTAGCTGGGTTTTCTGTTGTGTGGGAGACGAGCATCCTAGAAAGAGACAAATCAAAGAAATCAATAGCAGCTGAGCAGCAGTGCTGGAAGGAGACTGGTGAACAGCTTGGATCCAATCTTTGACCTCTGGTCTTTTACATATTGTTATAACTGGTAGGGGATATCCTCTGTATTTTACATACAGCAGAACACCACTAAATTGCATGAATGGTTGGAAGTTCCATTGCAAGGGGTCTGATCCTGCCAGTGAGGTGCTGAGCACCATTAATTCCCATTGGCTTCACTGGGAGAAGATGCTCAGCAGAACACTTTGTTAATGCATTAGATTATCCTCCATTGTGATGATTTGAAAATGGGTTTAAAATCCTGTGCAAAATTAGATCATTAAAAGGACTGAGCAGATTTTCTTCTAATTCGTCTTATGATTTGTAACTCACTGAGATTTATAGAACTCACTTGGTTGTCACTAGCTTTAGCCATTTTCAAGCTAGGGTGAGCGCAACATTTTCAGTGAGCCCACGTTCAGGGGAAATGTGGGGTTTTTTCTTCACGCTTCCACAACTCAAACACAACTCAGCCAATTTTGCTCCAATTTTCTACTCCAAAGGAAAAAAAAAAACACCTTTGGATTGAGATCAAGCTTAGAAAACGGTAGCCCCAGAGGAATTTGTTTTAAATGTTATATGAGCAACTGCAAAAGAACGTTAAAATGGAGGATGGAATTCAGCCTTAATTATAGCAACGTCTTCCAGTGACTGGTATAGCTGTAAGATGCCCTACCCCTGTTGTATCTCAGGCCCAGATCCTTCAGGGTATTTAGATACCTAACCCCAAGTGAAGACTCTGACTTGAGGTGCCCTAAATTTAGGCAGCAAGGGATGAAAAATAAGATGTGATCATTAAAGGCCTGATGCAATAGAAGTCAATAGAAAATCCCTTAGGCCCAGATCCTCAAAGGTATTTAAGTGCCTAACTCCCATTGAAATTAAAGGGAAATTAAATTAAATTGACTCCCATTAATTTCAGTGGGAGTTAGGCACTTAAATACTTTTGAGGATCTAGGCCTAATTGACTTTAATGGGCTGTGGATCAGGCTCTAAAATATACAACTTCTTTCCCTTACCATGGAAGGAAAGTAGCCCGTTCCCTTCTTCGACAGTGAAGTGCTGTTAATCTCTGCAGGCTGGTGAATGACGTTATAGAATCCTGGGCCTGGAATTTCATTCTAAGAAGGAAACATAACACGTTTAGCAACAATCATCCTTCTGAACACACTCAAAACATTATTTAGGAAGTTTCAGAGCTGTGACAGCAGAACGTAGGAATTGTCAGGCTGGATTGGACCAGAGATCTAACTTGTCCATTATCCTCTCTTTCAGTGGCCAGTACCAGATGCATCCAGAAAAGGTGCAAGAATGCCTTAATGGACAGTTATGGAATAGCCGAAAAGGGCTGATATTGCTGGGCTGGGGATGAACTCACAGCTCCTAGGAAGTGCCCCAAATGGCGAGCAAAATCAATCACCTCTGACAGCCAGACACCCCGTCACTAGCATTCATGCTGCAGAGGTGTTTCTGTGAAAAGTGGGGGTGTGAAAGGCGAGTGAGGGTTCTTCAGCCTTGGTAGGCTGCCGGCCTAGGAGATGGAACTCCAAATGTAAACCAGGTTGCCATGCCCTCAAGCTGGAAGATCATCCTTGGCAGACAATGGCACTAGATGCTGGAGAGGAGGTGGATGCTACCAGCATTAATGTCACTGAGGGCTTGGCTACACTCGAAAGTTCAAAGCGCTGCCGTGTGGTCGCAGCACCAGTGCTGGGAGAGAGCTCACCCAGCGCTGCATGTACTCCAGCTCCCCGTGGGGATTAGTTTGCAGTGCTGGGAGCCATGCTCCCAGCGCTGTGGCACTGTTTACACTGGCGCTTTACAGCGCTGTATCTTGCAGCGCTCAGGGGGGTGTTTTTTTCACACCCCGAGCGAGAAATTTGCAGCGCTGTAAAGCGCCAGTGTAGCCAAGGCCTGAGTCTTACACAGTCATAGAATATCAGGGTTGGAAGGGACTTCAGGAGGTCATCTAGTCCAACCCCCTGCTCAAAGCAGGACCAATCCCCAGACAGATTTTTGCCCCAGATCCCTAAATGCCCCCCTCAAGGATTAAACTCACAACCCTGGGTTGAGCAGGCCAATCCTCAAACCACTGAGCTATCCCTCCCCCCAAATAATTGGAGATATATCAATCTCCCAGAACTGGAAGCGACCTTGAGTCCAGCCCCCTGCCTTCACCAGAAGGACCTTCTTTATGCCCCAGATCCCTAAGTGGTCCCCTCAAGGATTGAACTCACAACCCTGTGTTTAGCAAGCCAATCCTCAAACCACTGAGCTATCCCTCCCCCCTCACTGAGCTATCACAGTGAAGCACGCCTTATAAATATTGTCTTCCATAATGTAACTATTGATATTCTCGTTATCAGTGAAAGGATCTAAACATCTTAAAATCCTACTAACACTTGGCCTTGATTATATCTGGTGGCAGTGAGTTCTACAGGTTATCGGTATTATTTGCTATTACCATAGTGCATAGGTGCTCCAAATACGCACCAGGACGCCATCGTGCTAAGTGCCGTACAAGCACGGAATGTGCATTGTGTAGACAATTATTTCCTTTTATCAGCTTTCAGTTTCACTGACTGGCCCTTGTCTTCACGTGATGAGAGAGCTCCTAATTTACCTCCTCTATTACACACATCTATTAGATCAAATCTTAATTTTCTCCTCTCAAAACTAAACAATCCCAGTCTCTCTCCAGGACTAATCATTTTGTCAGCTATTTCTGAGCCCCCTCTGTTTGTGCTGCAGCTTTCATTTTGAGATAGGCTAACCAGAACTGAACAGAACATTCCAGGTGAAGGCGTACCCTGGACATAAATAATGGCATTCTCATATTTTCAGTATCATTTTCCATTCCATTCCTTGGACACCTGAATGTTTTGTAGTAGGTGTCATTGTGCAATGAGCAGATGTTTTCATTGTGTCAGAATAATAATCTTATTTTAATGTGAGTCTCAAATTGCACAGAAAAATGAATATGAAATGGGAGATTAAGTTTCCTACAGGCAATTTATACAGACTGGGAGTTGAAAGCAACTGCAAGTCTGAAATCTCACTTGTACATCTGACTTGACTGACTGAATTCAGCATATGACTCAGCTCTCCTCCTGGGCTTTTCAGAAAGAGAACTGGGCGGGATTCTATTTATAGAGCAAAATAAACCAAAACCAGCCTCAGTTCTATGTGATGACATCTTAACCTCTTGAGGCTCAGTGTCCCGTAAAGTACTGAACACCTTCTGTAAAGTGCTGGGCTCCCTCTAATCCAAGGGATGTCAATGGGATTTGTGGAGGCTCAGGACTGTATGGGATGAGACCCCTAGAGAGAAATATAGCCTCACGTCAACACAAATGTTAAATGATTTAGGTATGTAAGAATGGAAATATCTGAGACTCCTGACCCCGGAGAGCATATCATCGTCATGTGACCTTGTCTGTCAATTACCAGTGGAAACTATTTTGGATGGAGCACTGGGCAAGTACATGAGACTTTATAAGCACATAAAGAGGTCCTGTCCTGTCCGGTTGCTGGCCTGAGGATTGTATGCTCAGATTCAGACAGAGATATACAATACACAAGAGAAGATAGTGTGGGAATAACACAGAAGAGATGGGTTTGAAGAGGAGAGAGATGGCAGCTGGTGCAGAGGACATCAGGAGCAATTCCAGCCACACACCCCAATCCTGCAATGAGCTACACCTGAGTGCAGGCATCTCAACCCCTTCCATGCAGGACTCGGGCAACAGGAAAGAAAGTACAAAGCTGGGACTGGGAAAAGGAGATAAAGGGAGAAAATAGAAGAGATGTGGGAGAGGTACAGGCAGTGGGAGAGGGTGTAGGAGGAATATATAAATAATAAAACCCAGCATCCAAGCAGAGTTTGCATTAATGGCAATAAGGCAGAGGCAAGTAAGGAATGACCTCATCATCTTCTTAGGCTACCACTCCAAGTGGTCAGACTGGTACTCCAGTGGTAATGTGCTACCATGCACGACATCACATTTTGGGACCTGATCTAGGTCCTTCGTGCCACAGCCAGGAGCTATGCAGGTCTGATTGGCCTGAGGAGCGAGAGATCCTAACCCTAAGCCCTCGTGGTTGGTTTAGGAATGGCATTGACAGGATCTCTTCACTTATAAGGCTAGGCAGCATGGTACAGGGAGGTATGTGGGGAGGGCAAGTTAGAACTCAGATACTAATGGGCACTTAAAGAGGCAGGACGGATTAGAGAGGACTGGCTGTGAAGAGCTTTACAAGGACACCAGGTCAAATCTGAGCCTTGAGAATAACGAATGAAACGCATTATTGATTGACAGCTAGCTGCTTGCTGTGTGCTGGTGGATACAATCCAGTTACTAGTGGGGAGCATCCACTATTTCCATCCACATCATGGAAATCCTCATAACAATGGGTCAAATCCAGTCTGACAGTCCCAACAGAGATCCTGTATTCGCTTCATTCCGTTTTCCTTAAGGAGATGAGGGGGGAATCCTGGTTCACCTCTCTATTACTCCAGTTTTAAGTTGGTGTGACCCCATTGAGTTCAACGAGTGACCATGTTGTCCATTGGCTGTGGCACTGGACTAGGAATCCGATTCTACTCCTGGCTCTGTTGATGACCTGCTGTGTGACCATGGGCAAGTTACTTCACCTCTCCGTTCATCCATTTCCCCTCCCACCCTATGTAGATTGGGGTGGAACTGCTTTTTACCACTTCTACATCCAGTACCTACCACAATGGGACCCTGATCTCACTTGGCACTACCATAATGCTAATAATACAAGTATAAAACTGGTGTCACAAAATGGGAATCAGGCCCTGAGACTTTAGTTCTTATTATTTCCATGTATAGTTCCACTGCCTTCCTTGTAAACAAGGGCATGAGAGTTACAGCGTGAATGGCCATGTAAACATTCGTCAAACTTTTCTTTGTAGACAGAAACTATAGGATGCGCTGAGGACGGATATAAGTGGTGCAACTCCATTGATTTCAATAGAGTTGTCCCTACTTACACCAGACTTCAATAGGTCACTACATGACTAACGCTTCCTGGATGGAAGATACATAGGGATTTAGGCACCTAATTGCCATTTGTGCCTTTGAAAATCTACCCCCCACTCCTCAAGCTGATTACAGACCATTAGGCCCTTCTTCCTCCTTGAGATCATATTCTATTGAGGAGTATGGAAGGCCACTAGGTCACAGTATTAGTTGATCAGAAATATTTTGCATACAACACCCAATAATATACATAAAAGTTCTAGCGGGGAGTGAATCCCTGTACGTGTTAATGTACTCTATAGTGTGTAGTGCTGAAGTTCTGTGGAGACATGATCAGGCGCATTTGGAAGGAGAAGCTCAGAAAGCAGCCCTAGAAAGAGCTAATATTTGATGCAGTAACCTTTCCCTGGGGATAACGCTTAAGCAAAAGTCTACTAAGGTCTTGTGTTGCTTGTGGTTTGACCCACTTGCTGCTCCATCCTTCTGGCAGGAAATGCTTGGAGTAGAAGGGAGTGTTTTGTGGAACTACCTTAAGACTCTACCTCTTCTTTTTTAGTCAGAACTTTGCATCAAGTCATCTGGAACTCTTGGAAGCTGACCAGACAGACGGCGCCTGCATGAGGCAGTTAAGCAATGTCTCCACCTTGATCATTTCCCCTCATCTTTGGTCCTTGATGTCAATGGTTATTATTATTATTCAGGCCTGAGATAATGTGCTCTTGATATCGCTGAGATGGGAGAGACAAGCAAGAAGGAAGAGATCAAAGGCAGAATAAGAAAAAGAGAAGATACCAAATAACTCTGATCTACCCACTTGGAAGAGGGTTCACGAAGCTACAGAAATCCTCAACTGACTTAATTTTCATGGCATTCTAAGGAGCCATAGCAGTGTTATTCACCAGATGGAGAGCAGGGAACTTTCTGCAGGAGGCATGGAGACTTCTCCTCCCATCAGAAGAGGAAGTAGTTAGGAAGCTGGGCCACAACAGGCCCCTTGCACACAGAGGATGGGTCATCTGTATTGGCTAGAGAAAATGAATTCATGTAGCTGTCTGGTTGACTTGTACAGTTTTACAGTATCTTACTGCTTCCCCCTTCTGGCCAAAGAGGAGTAGACATCATAGTCTTTAGTCAGTATTAGCGAGTTTATGCACAAAGAGCTCAGGATTAAAGAAAGAAGTCCTAAAAAGTTGGGTCATATTCTGCATGCATTTACACCAGTGTAAATCTTCACTTCATTCACACCATTCACTTCAGTGGAATCATTCCTGATTGGTAGTTGTGTAAATGAGAGTAGAATGGGGGTCTTGGTGGTCTGGCAGTATTAGAATCAATAAGAGACTAGGTGTAAATAATATTTAGGTTGGAAAACAAACTGGCAATTCAATTCAGTGATGAGACACAGTATCTTTCACACTTAGCACCGGAGATAGGAAGGGTGGAATGGGAAAAAAAAAAGCACAAAAGCTATTTTTCAAAGGAGCCTAAGAGAATTAGGTACCTAAATCCTATTGAAATTCAGTGGTAGCTCCACTGGTATTGTACAGTGTAACTCAGGGGCGAATCAGGCTCTTGAGTGTTAAAAAAGTGGTTTCATGCAGTTCTTTATCAGCAAGGTCACATGACTCTTTTTCATCAAACTACTTCAGCATTTTCCTAGCTGATTTTCAATAACACTTCTGTTTTGCATTGCTGTTAGTGGGTTTTTTTCCCCAAAGCCTGATCCATGGAATCCTATTTAAAACATGTATACACGCTGTGTGTCCAGTTCAACTTAACCAAACTTATTATAAACAGGATCACCAAGAGATAACAGGAACATAAGATTTACAGCAAAGGTCATAAATCTCAAAATATTTCTACCTACCTGGTTATACTGAAACCGCTTTGCTTGAGAATTAAATCCCTTTTTTTCTGAGTTTGGGATCATTCTTGTCTGGTATTTATAAGGAATGGAGGAGACCTTGTAACCTAAAAGGTAAAGCCGATAAAAACAAGATCCTGAATGTGGAGATACAGGAAATATGTAACTGTAGCACCAGATTTAATTTTAAATTGGAAACAGAAATGAAATGCAAATCTATCATTAATGCAATATTCAGGGCAAGAAATCATTTGTTTTTGCATTGAATTTGCCTGTTTTATTTAAGAAGAAAAGAAAAAACGATCGCTGCAGCACTTTAAAGGTGCTGCAGTGTCCATGAAGAGCTGTAGGGCTCACTCAGTGCTGCTAAATCACTTTTGCCACATCTTCTTATTTAGACCTTTGCTGAGACAGCCTGAAGTGGGGCATTTTAGCAGCCCATCTCATAGGCCTGATCCTGCAAAAAGCTGAGCGCCTTCTGGAAGATGCTGCACACCCTCAGATCCTATTGAGCACAATGACAGTTTAGGTTACTCAGAACCTCCCAGGAGACACTCAAGCCCAGATGCTCCCAGCGCTGTAGCTCTGATTACACTGAGGCTTTACAGCGCTGTATCTTGCAGCGCTCAGGGGGGTGTTTTTTCACACCCCTGAGCGCGAAAGTTGCAGCGCTGCAAAGTGCCAGTGTAGCCATACCCTGAGATTTTCTTGACATTTCCCACCAGTTCCTACTTTGGTAGCCCAGCTGGGAGGTCTAGAGGAGCCAGGAGCCAGCAGCTGCTGTGTTTTTACCACTGTGCCATCTGAGTAATGTTAGCTGACGTGGTAAAACTGCCAGCGTTTTGTCTACTCTAGAGCTCCCTCTACTGCAATCTATAGTGGAGCTGAACCAGGAGTAGAGCAACAATGAGAAGCTGTTGAAAAGGGAGGAAGTGTTTTAAGATGATCTTTGAAATTAAAGGGAAGAGCAAAGAAGGGAAGAGATACAAGAGGTCTGTTCTAGAGAAACTGCAGAAGGGAGAATGCTCTCAAACCAACAGTAGCGAGGCTGTGTGGAGGGAGAGGTGGCAAGTGCTGAAGGAGCAGAGACACAAGGACTATGATACAAATCCACTGAAGTTTTGCAAGCAAGGGGCATGACTGTCCACTGCCTTGCACTTCGTGTCACCATTTACACATTTGCATAGTGGAAGATTCTGAAGTGGTGTCATTTTATGTTCACCTTGCACTGATTTAAGTAGCCCAAGGAGAGCAATTCTGAACTGGATCCTGAAATGACTGGAACTGGCTGTGGATATAAATTGTTCAGGATCTCACTTCCTATTGATTAGCTTCACTGATGCTGCAGTTTCAAAGAACAACATATTTGTGGCTATTTTTTCCCCTTCTCAACTGCAAAGTGCTTATTATCCTGTTCATAGTACTGTACCTCTTGACGCTTTCCCGATCTGCACAGCATCTGTTCCTTTGATACTAGTAGCTACAGAAAAGTTCTCAAAGCAGGCAGCCATGTTACGCAACTACTGCCCACTGGCTGGAAATACTCTTCTTCTCAGGGTCACCATTTTGTTTCTAAAACATCAATTGGAAATATCAAAATATATATGAATTTAGAAGAAAAAAAACTTGTCAGAATTTCTAAACAAGGCTGGAATGGCAAAGATTTAATAAACAAGGGAACTTCCTGTTCAGATTATGATTATCGTATTTTACATTCATAGAGAATCTGTCACCAAGAATTCCCCAAATCCCTGCAATCCTGACCTCAGGGGGACTGCGGTGGTGAATGAAGGCTGCAGGTGCGGGCCCTACACATAAACATCAACCATTTTACCACCTTTGGGCTGGGGTGACATGATGCCAATCCAGCTTCACAGCCGAGAGGGAGGGAAATGATTTGATCAGGAAAGATTGAGGCAAAGCCCTGTTGTTATGAGAAAAGCTCTGGGAATTTTTAATTTTTAAAGGCGCACACTGGCCCTCTGTTTTTAAGATTATTTTAAAGATAACGCTGGAGGAGGAGTGTGAAGCTCAGGTACTGTGTTTAGTTGTAAGAGCATCTGCTAGGTCAGGTGAGAGGAAGCGTTGCATGCCAGGACTGGTTCTCAACCTTTTTTTATTTGCGGACCCCCTACAAAATTTCAAATGGAGGTGCAGATCTCTTTGGAAATCTATTGTCTGTCTATATAGTTGAATTCTATTCAGTTTCCAGTCTAAGTCTTTCATGGACCCCTTAGACAGGCGAGCCCCGGACCACAGGTTGAGAACCACTGTGCTAGGACTCTCATCTCTGCTAAGCCAGAGGAGAGGAAGCATTGCATGCTGAGAATCTTGTCTCTATTGGGTCAAGGGAGAAGAAGCATTGCATGCTAGGACTCTTGTCTCTGCTAAGCCAGAGGAGGAGATGCATTGCATGCTGGCACTCTTGTCTCTGCTAAGCCAGAGGACAGGAAGCATTGCATGCTGGGACTCTTGTCTCTGCTAAGCCAGAGAAGAGGAAGCACTGCATGTTGGGACTCTTGTCTCTGCTAAGCCAGGGGACAGGAAGCATTGCATGCTGGGACTCTTGTCTCTGCTAAGCCAGAGGAGGGGAAGCATTGCATGCTGGGACCCTGGTCTCTGTTGGGTCAAGGATGAGGAAGCATTGCATGCTGGGACTCTTGTCTCTGCTAAGCCAGAGGAGGGGAAGCATTGCATGCTGGGACCCTGGTCTCTGTTGGGTCAAGGAAGAGGAAGCAGTGCCTGCTGGGACTCTTGTCTCTGCTAAGCCAGAGGACAGGAAGCATTGCATGCTGAGACCCTAGTCTCTGTGGGGCCACAGGGAGGAAGCATTGTATGCTGGGCCCTACCACCCCTGTGGTGCCATCCCTGCCTACCTGGCTGCCAGGGCTGCTTTAGAGAAGGACTCTGAGAAAGTTTACACTTGGTTGCCTAGACAACAGCAGAACCAGCTATTCTCCAATTATTTTGCTTGTTACTTTGGTGCTTTACATGCTCGTCCAATCACAGAAAAGCTTTCAAAATGGCATCTGGTTTGTTCCCCTAGTTAAGATGGTCCTGTACCATCACTTCCGCTGCTGCACATGGGTCTTAAGGCAGCTGTGCTCACCCCCGCAGGCCCTGTTACAAAGGGATCGCAGGGAAGAGTGGAGCAGCCCCTTTGTCTGCCTGCTCTTCACTGAGATAGAAACACAACTTGTCAGGCAAAGCCCAGCCAAGCCCACTCCGGGTGATTTCAGACAATTCCGCAGACTAATCACTCTAAAGCAGAGGGGGGCAAACTACGGTGGCCCACGGGCCCGTCCTGCCAAGCTCTTGAGTCCCCAGCCCCTCCCTGACAGCCGCAGTGCGCCGTGCCGCCAGAGCTGTGGCCTGCTGCTCCTGCCGGGCAGCACGGGTGGCATGGCTGGCTCCAGCCGGGTGGCGGGGCTGTGAACTCCTGCTGCTCTGAGGGGCATGATAAGGGGGTGGGGGTTGGATAAGGGGCAGGAGATCCTGGCGGGGGCAGTCAGGACAGGGGACGATTGGATGGGGTGGAGGTTCTGGGGGGGCAGTTGGGATGGGGAACAGGGTGGGTTGGATAGGTGTGGGAATCCTGGGGGGGGCTGTCAGGGGGCAGAGGTGTGGATGGGGTCGGGGCAGTTAGGGGACAGGGAGCAGTGGGGGTTGAATGGGATGGGGTCCCACGGGAACAGTTAGGGGCAGGGGTCCCGAGTGAGGATGAGGGGGTGTTGGATGGGTCTGGAGTTCTGAGGGGGGCAGTCAGGGAGCAGGAAGTGGGAGGGGCAGATAAGGGCTGGGGACCAGGCTGTTCGGGGAGGCACAGGCTTTCCTACCTGACCCTCTATACGGCTGCAATGCTGATGTGGCCCTTGGGCCAAAAAGTTTGCCCACCCCTGCTCTAATTGTTAACAAGGTTTTATGTTGGCCAAGAGGGGCTGAATCTGCTCCTGCTGAGGTCAATGGTGTGTAGGGTGACCAGATGTCCCGAATTTATAGGGACAGTCCTGATATTTGGGGCTTTTCTTAAATGTAGGCACCTATTACCCCCCAACCTCGGCCCCAATTTTTCACACTTGCTATCTAATCACCCTAATGGCATGACATCCACTAGCTGCAATTGTGCAGGCTCCTGGGCCAGATTTTTAGAAGCCTTCAGCATCAGCTGGCCCAGTAGCTAGATGCTGCCCTAGCAATCAGGAGACTTGAGTTTGATGCCTGTTGTGTATCCTTTGGAAAAGTCATTTTGTCTTGATATTCTTTCTCCCTCCTTGGGTCTTCAGACTGTAAGCTTTCTGGTGCAGGAACTGCCTCTTGCTATGTATTTCTACAACAATGGGCCTGATCTTAGAACCTTTAGGGGCTACTGTGATATAAATAAAAGCTCAGCATCCACATCTGTAGTCAGAATTGCTCATCTCCCATTTAGGCACCTAAATAAGGGTCAGATTTTTTTAAAGTGCTCACCAGCACCCAGCAGCTGCCAAGGTGCCATGTTAAAAAAAAAAATCTGACCCTTATGAAAGTACTTAAGTGGGTAGTGATTTATTTTGGAAATCTGTCCCATGGGGTGTCTAACATTGATATAATCAGAACACTTAATGCATCTGACGAAGTGGGTATCCCCCACGAAAGCTCATGCTCCAAAACATCTGTTAGTCTATAAGGTGCCACAGGATTCTCTGCTGCTTTTACAGATCCAGACTAACATGGCTACCCCTCTGATACAGAACACTTAAGACTCCTTTGATCATCGGATCAGTTAACAAGCATTAACTATTACTAGGATTATTGTTTTAGTATGGTAGTCAATGCACTGGCAACAGAATCCTCCTCATTGGTGCAGCAGGCTGGCTTTAGGAGGCTGAATCCAAAGCACATGCATTTAACCAGTGCATCTTGGGCTGCATTGGAGAGATGCCAAGCACCTGTAACTCTCAATTATTTCATTGGGGTTTGTTTGTGCTCGTCATCTCACAGGATCGGGCCTCTAACAAAGAAAACTGCATGTATTCTGAGAGCTTCAAGCCAGGGTCCTCCCCTCTGAGTGCAATGAAGAGGAGATGAGGGTACTCAGCATCTCGCACATTTGGACCATCAGCCCATTTAGTCTGTTGGCTTCCGTGCAAATACAAAATTGTGACCACTAGAGGCCACCCCACTAAATGGCTGGAAAACACAGCTCCTGGCCTCTGCTTTCATTCTCTCTCTCGTTAGTATCTTGCACTTCAAACAAGCTTTACCATTCCCAACCAATAGGCTGGGTCTGCCTTGAACCCCTGCCTAGCAGCCAGTAATCTCAATCCTACACGCGCCTCCCAGCTGACTGGCAGGGCCAGCATCAAATCGCAGTATCTTGAGAAGAGCAAAACACTGCAGCAAACTGGAAGCCCTAAGTTGGGTGAGAAATTAAAAGCAATTTGTGTATATCCATATCCCTGGGTGCAGGGTATCAGCAGAGATCCCTGAGCCGAAGCGGAAAGTCAGCCTGGGTGAGTGATATCAATGGCTTGGCGTGGGCAATAGGAAGTTCATGAACGATCTGTAATTTCTGGTCTGATGCGTGTTTTCTGTCCGGCTGGGAATGTATTTTGTGTTCGCTTGTGATGTGTTCCTGCTGGGCGTTACTCTGAAAAGCCAGCGGTGTCGTTTTTAGGCTCAGAAGTGGCCCACCCAGGGCAAGGTGGATTGCCTAAATCAGGAAGTGACACGGAAGAGCCTTTCCGTTCGTGTAGCAAAGCTCCGGATTTGGATTGTGCTTGGATGGTCATTCAGAAGTAAAATCTTGCTCTTCCCCCCTGCAGCCCGAGACAGCTGATTTGCTCGGTGGCTCCCTTTTCCTCAGCTGGGCGTGTGAAGGGCATTTGCTGCATTTGTTTTAACCGCTATCACTGGGGGTGGGCCAGGCAAATCCTTTATAGGCCTGAGGCTTGGAAAGAGATTGTGGTTAGTAGCCAAGCATGGGACTGAGCAGTGGAACTACCGGATCCTAGTCCCATCTTTGCCACTTAATTATTCTGTGACCTTGGGCAACTCACTTAGGGTCTGAGTTTTGGGGGTGCTTATCATCCATAGCCCATATTGGCTTCAGGATCATGTGGTTTCACTGGGAGCTGTGGGTGCTCAGCAGCTCTGAAAAATCAGGCCCTTAAACTGCTCTGTGCCTTAGCCTCCCCAGCTATAATAAGGGATCACTTTGAGTCTCTGTTCCTGGGTATTTGTAAAGTGCTTTGACATTCTCCAGTGAAAGGTGCTTATCAAAGTGCTGGCTACTGCTAGGTCCTTGGGGTGTGCATGGTGTTTCCCACACAGCTAGAGTGGGGCTTGCCCCCAGAGCTTGAAGTCTCTAAGGGCCCGATCCTGCTCCCATGGAAGTCAATGGGAGCATTGCCATTCAGTAAAATGGGAGCAGGCTCGGACCCCCTGGTTAGAGCAAATGAAAAGCGGCACTATTATCTCCGTTGTGTGGTGGTGGAAGGACTTGTGATGTTGTGTCTCCTGAGTGTACAACACAAGGACACTAGGCACTAAAGGAGCATTAAACACAACTTGGAGGACAGAGCTTTTTGACTCCAGTTCTCCAAATGGGATGGCCTGATATTTAATACCACCCAAAGGAACATTTACTTTTAGGACAACATGCAGTTTAAGTATCGGCTCAGATAAACTGAGTTCTATGCAATTGGTGCTGTGTGGGTGTCTTGAGGAAAAACCTTGAACACTGAGGTACCGTCTAATATGTATGAATGTCAGTTTGATTCTGGGGACTTTCTTATAAGAGTAAAGGTTTGCCTGGTGTACTTGGCCAGAATTTCTCATCCCATCCACCTGGCTCCCCGACTCGTGTGTATGTACATCGCTATAAATACACTGCCCTCAGGTGGCAAGTTTTGTGGTGATTGTTCATTGATTTACCTTTTATTTTTTAAATCTTTCTTAGTGTCTAACATCTTGGGAAAGATAAGCTGTTGTGTTGGTGACCTATTGGAAATACGGATTGATCCACACCTCTTCCTGGAGTGACTGGATTGTCCCTGCTTTGTCATGTGGGGAAAAAAGGAGACAGCAGCAGAACAGCAATTGTGAGGATGCTCGGATTCCACTGACCAGCCCATTCTTTAGCTCAGGGGAGCAAGATGGAAAAGGAGAAGTGGTGTGAAGTAATGGGCCAGGAGGCACCGGCTGTGCCCAAGTCTCTTCTCTAAACAGCGGTTGCGGATATTGAGGAAGCCGCAAGGGAGATGCATGAATAAACCAAAATGGAAGGAGGGAATGGCCCAGATCTGCAGCTCCAGCAGCTTCCTCTCGCAACAGCTGCTATATCTGTACTGCCCCATGAGGATCCCTATTCTTACAAGGTCAGATGTTCACCAAAGGCACTGCCTAGTAGGCCTAAAACTTGACCTGAATGGCGCTGGGATTTATGGCCGGCTTGGAAATATAAATATTGTCTTGAGTGTGCTGAGCTCTTGGATCATGTGCTGTGTGTTTGTATTACAGCAGCGCCATGGGGCCCTCATGGGCTCGGTGCTGTGTCTAGACCTAGTGAGGCACAGAACCTCCCTGAGGACCAACAGTGAGATAAAGGAAGTGAGAGAGGAAGGATTATAACCTCCCAATTTGTACAGTGGGAGCTGAGGGACCAAGGCCCAGATCCTCAAAGATATTTAGGCTCCTAACTTTCACTGACTTCACTGGATGTTAGGAGCCTAAATAACTTTGAGGAGCTGGGCCAAAGATGCTAACTTGCCCAAGGTCACACGGGGAGCTGGGAAGTGAACCCAGTGCTTTAACCAGGAGCCCGTCCTTCCTCTCTAACTGGTCCTGAGTCTGGAATTTTCAGAGGATCTTGATGGAGTTAGGACGGGGATTTGGGCTGCTGACTCAAAGGCCCCTTTGAAAATCCCAGCTAGAATGACTCTGAACACTGTGCAAGGGTCTTGCTGAGGATGCAGATCTGGGTGCCGCGCAAGTCTAAGTGCTGCTGAGAGAACTGGCATGGGCACGTTTCAGTACGTTTGGCCCTCCCGAGCTGGCAACTCTGAGCTGTGTGGTGGAGGCAGTGCCTCTGCCATGCCTTTCTAAATTGAGGTTTGGTTGATGAACCAGTGGAACCTGCTGAGCTTCTTAGCCTGGAATCCAGTAGGGTTATAATATTGGTCCCCTCCTGCTGTCTGCAGTGGGATGTTCTCTTGGGGCATGTCTACGCTGCAATTAAAAACCCATGACTGGCCCATGCCAGCTGGCTTGGGGTAAGGGGCTGTTTAATTGCAGTGTAGACATTTGGGCACAGGCTGGAGCCCAGGCTCAAGGACCCTGTGAGATGGGAGGGAGACTGTGCCTCACCTATGTCTGTACACAGTCCCTAGCTCAGGCAGCAGAGAATCCTGTGGCACCTTATAGACTAACAGACGTTTTGGAGCGTGAGCTTTCGTGAGTGAATACCCACTTCGTCAGACGCAGGTAGTGGAAATTGCCAGGGGTAGGTGTATATATATATATGCTAGCAAGCAAGCTAGAGATAACGAGGTTAGTTCAATCAGGGAGGATGGGGCCCTGTTCTAGCAGTAGAGGTGTGAAAACCAAGGGAGGAGAAACTGGTTCTGTAATTGGCAAGCCATTCACAGTCTTTGTTTAGTCCAGAGCTGATGGTGTCAAAGACTGAAGCTCCAGCAGTTCTCTTTGAAGTCTGGGTCCTGAAGTTTTTTGCTGCAGGACATGGCCACCTAAGGTCGCTATAGTGTGGCCAGGGAGGTTGAAGTACAGGTTTTTGTATATTGCCATTCCTGATATCTGATTTGTGTCCATTTATCCTTTTCCGTAGTGACTGTCCAGTTTGGCCGATGTACCTAGCTCCTTAGCCCAAGCCCTGAGTCAGCCGGCAGGGGCCAGCTGCAGGTGTCTCATTGCTGTGTAGACATGCCCTTGGATACTCTGGGAGAAGTTGGCTTGATGAGACTCGTGGCTTATTAAACTCCTTTTGCACCCTAATCACCTTCAATTTTTCAAAGGGCTTTCTGTCCCACTTACACACGTAATTTGTTACTTTAAATGCCTGACTGTGCATGGAAAAATAATGCCAATGTCTTTAATATCAATAGTTGGGGAAAGAGGGACAAACATGGGCTCAGCTATCCCAAATAAATCACCCTGAAGTACCAGCTCTACCTTGGATATCTGTGTTTTGAAACGAAAACTGTTAATGATGCTTTAATGAGATTTAGACTGTTGCTAGAGGAACGCAAAGGGTAAATGTCCCTACTTGACACAGAGAGATCGCTTCAAGCTCTTCTGGTAGCATCGTGATGTGCATCTCTTTTGTGATTCATCCTTTCATTCATTGTTGCTCTGAATTCTGCCTCTAGCTTGTTCAAGGTATTGCTGGGCTGTAAACACTAGTCTGTCAGGAGTGGTTTCCACCGCCTGTGCTTTTCTCTGGAATGACTAACTGGTTCATTTAAAAAGCGCATTCTAAATCTCTTTCCTGCAAGCTCCTATCTGGCCAGTTGTTGTGACAGTTGGAGGTCAGTCAGGGTATTTATTAGAGGCTGAACCTGGAATTAAAGAAAGGTACTGAAGAACCTGCCTAATCTGTACTCTGGTGAACACCAAATTCTCAGATCCTCCATGAAAATGGATTTTTAGGTGTGCCGCTTACTGAAAAAAGAGTGTGGTGCAGGGCTACATCACCTTCCTGATGGAGATCTCAAGGAGCTCCATAAACATTCAACTAAGCATCTCAACGCCCATGTCAGGCAGGAAAGTATTAACCCCATTTTACAGATGGGATAATTAAGGCATTAAAAGGCTAAATGACTTGCCCACGATCATATAGGAATAGTATCTAGATCTGGAGACAGGACTCCGAGAGAGGTATTCAAGAATCTGCTTTCTATCAGGATTGCCTCTCCCTTCCCAAACTTCCACTGGCTTCACAGAGAAAATCTAATATCTGCACGTTTGCTTTGCTTTACAGGAAAACTTGATCGGTGCATTACTGGCTATATTTGGTCATCTAGTTATCAGTATTGCACTCAACCTCCAGGTGAGTATCATGAAACAAATATTGAACCTCTTTCCAAGTGTCCTATACAGGAAAAACAGTGAGGATCCCCAAGTATCTGCTTTTTTTTCCTTTCTAGAAATATAGCCACATCCGTCTGGCAGGTTCCAGAGACCCTCGGGCCTATTTCAGGACCAAGACATGGTGGTGTGGTCTGTTTTTTCTGCTGCTGGGAGAACTGGGGGTGTTTTCGTCCTATGCCTTTGCACCTCTTTCACTGATTGTGCCACTCAGTGCGGTGTCTGTTATAGGTAAAAGAAAAGGACTCTTGTATCTATATTTATGTAAGATTGCTCATAAAAATGCAATGCACGTAACTTTTTGTCTTTTTTAATAGCTAGCGCAATCATAGGAATTATATTCATTAAAGAAAAGTGGAAACCCAAAGACTTTCTGAGTAAGTTTCACTTCCATTATTCTTCAGTTCTGCTTTGAATGTGGCTTAAGTTTTACTTCATAGTATATAGCATGACAGTTATTAAAGGGACACAATTCTTAAAATGCTGTTTTTACAAATGGATTTTCCGTATCTTGGGTTGATTGTTGAAAATGAACCTGTAAGGTCCCCTCCTTGCTTACTGATCTTAGAAATAGTTTGATGTGGGGTTTATTGGAGGAATCTGATGGCACATCCTTGGGCCTTGATCCTGAAAATCCCTTAAATCAGTGATTCTCAAACTTTTTGTACTGGTGACCCCTTTCACATAGCAAGCTTCTGAGTGCAACCTCCCCACCCCATAAATTAAAAACACCTTTTTGTATATTTAACACCATTATAAATGCTGGAGGCAAAGGAGGGTTTGGGGTGGAGGCTGACCAGGGCCGACTCCAGGCACCAGCATTCCAAGCTGATGCTTGGGGCGGCAATCTACAAGGGGCAGCAGTCCCTGTGTTTTCGCCGCTCCAAGCAGCGTGCTGAATTGCCGCCACGGGTGGCGGGGGCAGTCCGTGCGCCTTTAGGGCAGCAGGCGTGTTTCCGCGGTGGCGGCAATTCATCGGCAGCTTCTATGTATAGCTGTCCGCGGCGGCTTCAGCTAAACACAGAAGCTGCCGCTGAATTGCCGCCCCTGCAGAAATGCGTCTGCTGCCCTAAGGGCACACGGACTGCCCCTGCCATCCGGCGGCAATTTGGCGCGCTGTTTGGGGCGGCGAAAACTGTAGAGCCGGCCCTGAGGCTGACAGCTCGTTACCCCCCCACATAATAACCTCCCGACCCCCAGTTTGAGAACCCCTGCCTTAAATATTGTCTCAGTTCAGATTAACTGTGCCTGTGTTCCCCCTTGTCTGGTCCAGCAAGGGCTCCCACTCTCAGGCTTCTGTCATCACCTCTCCTGGGTGGAGACCCATGTCTCTCTCCCTTCTGACCAAGGTATCTCCAGGATGAACAGTTCCCTGCCTTCACTGTGTTATTCCTAGCAGAGACAGGCTGCCAAAGTAGGCCTGCTTACTTTCTCTGCGGAGACAGTTGACAGACTGACTGCCCACCAATATAAAGTAGCCCACAGCTCTTTCTAGGCAAGCCCATTTTATTCTTAACATAAAAAGCATTACAGAGAGAACCTATTAAAAACAATAAAAAACCCTACTCATATGCTAATAAGTCTACTAGAGGTCCCCTCAACCCTAAGGTGAGCTCTGGCTGGAGCAGTCCTTCCAAACCCCACCCAAGGGGTTTCCTTGTGGTTTCAAGCGACTCACAGCTTTGGCTCAGGCCAAGCACGCTTATGTGTTTAATTCACCTTTTTATACAGCTCCAGGGTCTTTGATTGAGAGTTTCCAGGACCAGGTAGTTAATAGACAATAGGTTTTCCTTCCTTAGGCATAGCTTCAAAAAGGTGGATTTGAAATGGGTCATTTGCGTTCCCCCTTACTCCCAGATATTTTGTAGGAAATGTACCTCACGTCTTTTTTTTTTTTTTTTTAAACTTTGAAGTTCCTGATACCTTAGGGTGCATTAGTCAGTCTCCTAGTGAAGTTACATACAATCCACAGTAATGCATACACAATTGCATGTTTAATATGCTGGACCCCAAAGGATATTAAACCTAATTCAGGAAATTGTCAGTCTGTCACCAACACAATCGAAGTTCAATGGAACGACAGAGATGTGCAAGTATTTGCTGGGGGGCGGGGTGGGGCCTTAGACTTTCTGCCTCCTGACAGAATGAACACTGCACTGTTAAAGAGGCATTGCCAGGTAGCCTAGGCCTAAGATTTAGCACTCACCCTCGCCTATTTGCTTAGAAGACTTTTTCTCTTGAGTTAACTCTTGGCTCTCAGCTCAGAGCACATATATTGCATGTTTTCTCTAATATTTTGAAAGAGGGCACGGAGGGTGGAGGAATGAACCATTTCCAGGGGGAAGCATGATCTGTAGTTAGATGCATGTGCAGTGTGTAACCCATGCATCTGTACTAATCCACTAACATGTCTTCTGTTTCTTGTCCTTGGTTTGCCAAAGGACGTTATGTTTTGTCCTTCGTAGGCTGTGGTTTGGCGGTTGTTGGAACTTACCTGCTGATAACATTTGGACCCAACAGTCATGAGATGATGACAGGAGACAATATAACTAAGCATTTAGTCAGCTGGCCATTTCTTTTGTATATGGTAAGGTGTCCCGTAAAATATGGGATGGATTCCATGCTTTCTGAAATCTGTCTGGCTGGGGCTTTCACTTAAAATGGATTTTCATAGGTACTTGCTGCATTTTCATAGACTCCAAGGCCAGAAAGCACCAGTGTAATCATCTGGTCTGACCTCCTGTATAACACAGACATAGAACTTCCCCCAGAATAATTCCTGGAGCAGATCTTTTAGAAAAACATCCAATTTTGATTTAAAAATTGTCCATGATTGGGAATCCACCATGACCCTTGGTAAGTTATTCCAAGGTTAATTACTCTTGCTGTTAATTTACGCCGTATTTCCAGTCTGAATTTGTCTAGCTTCACTCCTAGCCATTGGATCATGTTATACCTTTCTCTGCTAGATCGAAGAGCCCATTATCAAATATTTATTCTCCCTGTCGGTACTTATAGACTGTGATCACATCACCCCAGAACCGTCTCTTGGTTACACTAAATAGATTGAACTCCTTGAGTCTATCACAAGGCAGGTTTTTGAATCCTTTAATCATTCTCATGGCTCTTTCTTGGCTCTGTTAATGACTCTAAAAGCTTTTCCCATAATTGTCTCCCTAGCTCAGAGCATGCATCTGTATGCACAATCTAAAGCAGAGGGTGTGTTTTTTCTAGAATGGATTGGTCTTCAGCTTCCCTTCCCTCTCTGAATTATTGTGCCAGGATTCAAACCTATCCAAAATACTCCACCCCCTCCCCAACCTGCCACTGTTAACCCCTGGTAACAGACTGCAGATTGGCATCAACTGTGCCTAAGATGCCCATATACTGTGACTCAGATCTGTGCTTTTACCAGAAGGGCAAAAAACCTCATGTTCTCATAATTAGGACCTCATCCAAGTCCCACTTGACGGCAGTTGAAAGAGTCCTACTGACTTCAGTGGGTGGTGGGTTAGGTCCTCATGCAGGAATCGCTTTAGGAAAAGCTGAATGAGAACAGTGACCTGGGTGCACAATTGGCATTATTTGGCCTGTTTGTTTTGTTCGTTTTATTTTACGGAACGCAGCATCCCCAAAAAATCCCACTCCACTCTTCTTGCAAAAGTCACTGAAGATCTCATCCATTCAGATCAGGGATGATTTGACCCATGGTCTTACTAGATCCTGCCTCAGCTTTGAGGGATGTTAGCAGTACCACAAGATGAGACGATGTGCAGAGTGTCATTTCCATCCATCAAGTTTCATGGGACTAGGCAGTTCTGTGGCATCAAATAAAGCTATAGTATTACAAAGCTTATGGGAGGCAGTGTGGCCTAGTGGGCAGCACACAGGACTGCGACTCCGGAGACCTGGGTGCTATTCCAAACTCTGCCACTGGCCTACCTTGGTGACCTTGGGCAAATCACTTCCTCTGTCTCTGTTTCCCTACCTGTAAAATGGGGATAATAATACTGACCTCCTTTTGTAAAGCTTTGAGCTCTAATGGTGAAAGGAGCTAGGTCTTATTACCATTGCCGACATGAGCATCAAAGCCGCATACACGGCAAGAAAAAGGATTTCCCATGCCATCCCTCACTTTCTAATATTTATTTCTGCCTTTTTTTTTTTTCCTAGCTTGTGGAAATCATACTGTTCTGCCTGCTGCTATATTTTTACAAAAGGAAAAATGCAAACTACATAGTAGTTATTCTTCTGCTGGTAGCATTGCTGGGTAAGTTCAAATGTGTGCTTAAAATTTTCTAACAGTGGTTTAATACCGTGAATTGGAGTGAAGAGCTCCTGCCGCTGGGGAATGTTAATGCATTTTACGTCGCTAATCACAGTAATTAACTCCAGAAATGTTTATGAAAAGCAAATAAAGCCGGAATCTTGCTATAGCATTTCAAAGCAGAGATGAACAAGACCTACTGGCCCATCAGTCCACTCCTCATGGAGGCAGGATCTAGTCCCCCAAATAGAGGATGTGTCAGATTCTAAACCCTGCTAATGACAATGTGTTGTGTTCATGTATGCAAAACACTGGGAGGTGTCCTATGGCTTCAGCTGAGGTGGAAGGATGATCTTGTGGCTAAAATACAGGATTTTTAGTCCGGGAATCTTTCTGGTTCTGACACTCATTCCCTGTGTGACTTTTGTAAGGCATTTGACCTCTCTGCGTGTCCATTTCCCCATCTGTAAAATGGGAGGCAGGGATGGTGGGGAAACTTAATATCATGAATGTCTGTGAATTGCTTGCTTTTGAGCTCCTCAGTTGCCAGGTGCTGGAGGAGGCTGGAAGATGATTACTGTGACTGTTATATGAGCCATCATAGTTTTAAAGGAAGAGCTGCGACACTGTCACTGCAGTTGTATTTATGGCTTCTTGGGGCGCCAAGACAATACTATGTCAACAGATCCACATTTAATCTAGAAGAAGCTCTGCAGGTGGGGCAAAATCCTGGCTCCATCGATGTTGATGGAAGTTTGCCATTGACTTCACTAAGGCCAGGATTTCGCCCCTAGCGTTTTCCTTCCTATTGATCTGTCGTCTTAAGAAACACCAAGTAAACGGAATAATAGAAAGGCAGAGACACCAACATGCTAAAGAGTTTGGAGTTGAAGGTTCCACTTGGTGTATAACTAGCTCCATGATCCAGTGCTTTGAAAGCAGTATGCAGTGTGCTGCAGTACTCCCTCAAGCTTTGCTATAGATGTAATATCCATCACTGTGGTATCTAGCTTAATAACTACAGGCCTGACAGGGCAACCAAATCATGGACAGGGTGACTACCGTAATTCTGAGTTGCCTTGACTTGTGCTTGCAGAAAAGGGGAAGAGAATTGGCTTTTCTCAATCCTAATTCTTGAGCTGTGTTTAGAAATTTCCTCCGTTTTAGTAATAAAACTGGTATACCATCAGAAGTAAGGCATGTTTGCACCTTTCTAGTCCCTTTTGTTTGATCTTAAGGCGCTGTTCAAACATTAATGGAGATCAGGTAAATACCTGCGTTCTACAGGTGGGGAAGCAGCCACACACAGAGGTTAAGTGACTCACCCAAAGTCACGTAGTGAACCAGTGGCAGAACTGAGAATAGAGGTCAGGAATCTCACTCCTCCCCTGTTCCGTCCTTTGCAAAAGGAAGGCTGAGACTCTTGTCACCTTTTGTTTTGTTAGCAGTCACCTGTTGTGGCGGGAGATTCCAGTTAACAATCCAGTGATCTGTGCTGCTATGTTACAACTGAACTTTGTTACATATTCACAGGGTCTATGACTGTAGTGACCGTGAAGGCTATAGCAGGCATGATTGTTGTCTCAATACAAGGAAGCCTCCAGCTTGGCTACCCTATATTCTATATCATGTTGGTATGCATGGTTGCAACAGCAGTATTTCAAGCAAGGTGAGTTGATATGGTCTCTCTTCCTATTGTGGTTTACAGCTGTGCAGTACAATGTAGTTAAAATGTTTAGAAAGCAACCCACAGGGACAAGACTAGGTAATTAAATTGCTTACTGTTAGGCTGGTCCTGAAAGAGGGAAGTTCTTCA
This sequence comes from Chelonoidis abingdonii, assembly GCF_003597395.2. Lineage (NCBI taxonomy): Eukaryota > Metazoa > Chordata > Testudines > Testudinidae > Chelonoidis > Chelonoidis abingdonii. Next base: position 8,474,939 of record NC_133793.1, read on the forward strand.
TCTCTTTGCTATGTAAACACCACATCCTTCATAATAACTGTAGAACTAAGAATTAAAAAAAAGGTACAAGGTTGTAATTAAAAACTGAAGAGTGGCCATTGCTCTGAAACCATAATGTTAATGAAAACGAGATGCTGACGGTCTGCCAGTACCTATACGCCAGCTTTCATCGTTAAGGGCCTGTTTCTATTCCCACTGAACCCTATGAGAGTTTTGACACTGACTTCAGTGGGAACACTGTTAGCCCTGTGCTAACACTATGGACCAAGTCTGCTATACGCTACTGAAAGAAGTGTTACCAGCACTCTCCTCTGACCCTGATATTAGCAACATGAATACAAACTTTTTAAAAATCTGGCTCCATTGACAGCTGTAGGAAAACTCCCACTGGTTTCAGTGGGGCCAGGATTTCCCTTTGGGGTCTGACTCTCCTTTTAAACTGCTGTGATAGAGTGACTCCACTGAAGGTATGAGGAAGAAGAGGCTCTAAAATCTTTAGAGAGCATTCTTTTGAGAGGTGGAAAGAAACAGAGAAAGAACTATCTCCTACAGAAGCAACTTCTAAACACATGTTGAGAATTCTTCTAAAAAAGAAAAAAAAATCAACCTGCATTGTTTGCCATTGTGTTGAAGGTTTTTAACCCAAGCCTCGCAGCTGTATGACTCATCTCAGATTGCCAGCATAGGATACATCCTGTCCACAGCAACAGCGATTACAGCAGGTAAACACTTGTGCAATGTTATCAGGTTTGTTGTTCTCTTAAAATAAGGGCAAAAGACTTTTGGAGAAAAATCCTGATTTTTCTAGCTGAGGAAGATAACTTGCATTTTCTTGCTGTTTTCTGTAGTCAGTTTCATTTTGTGTGAATTCTCCCATTAGGCTGTTGAAAAAACTTTTTCTCTTAAGATCTGACCACTGATTTGGTGCTTATGTCTGAGACTGGATCACTCACTCTGTCCTAAAGTATAGAAGAGTGAGTGTCTTGCAATCTGAATGCTTGCTAGATGTGTAGCTTAGGTCCAGGGCTGAAACTCCTCTACTGTTTGTGAAACCTCACCAGCACTCAGTAGAGTGGGACTGATGCTACTGAGAAGAGCTTTTGTTTTCTCAAGAAGAGTCTGCTGTGATTCGTTTTCCAAAGCTCTTGTTCACATTGTATATAGGATGCTGCAGCTCCCATCCTTATGGGCTGACATATTCCTGTTTCAGGCCTTTTCTACATGGGAAAGTTTTATCAGCATAACCTAAAGTATAAATTGATACTCATATAGCTGTATAGATATAATCCGTGTGTGGACACTTTTATTACAAGAGTGGCACTTTTTTCATTGATTGATTTAGAGTATGCCAGTTGGGAAGGGATTTAAGCTAAAATGAAAGCCATTTTTATGCTGGAGTCCAAACAAAAGGATTATACTTGTATAACTATGAGGGTTATTCCTGTATAGCTGGTAAAACCCTCCCAGAAGACAGAGCCTCAGTCTTTGGTGCCTTTGTAAACTACATATTGACTTAGGTGGTGGACGTCTCATTCAAGATCCTGAATGGCTGTGGCTCAGTTTTTCTGCCTGATTTTTCTCTACTCTTGGGTTCCCAGACAGATATTGCAACCAGACACAGCAAGTTATTTTGATATGCCTCAATGATCAATTTAAGTGAGTAGGAGCCAGGACGCTTTGAGCCCAGTCCTGAATGGTGATCTGTCCCCTCAACTCCTGTTGACTTCAGTGGGTGCAGAGATCACTTGGCAGAACTGAGCCATAGGCAATTAGTTGGGAATTCAGTCCCTGTTGCCATTAGAGGTTCTCAACCTGTCTTGCCATTCAGGGCAGGGCTCGGGCAATATGTTCAATATTGCTTATATGGTACTGCTCTTCAGTGCTAATAACTTCAACCAAATCACTGGCATAGCAGCCTTAGAGGTGGTTGTGAAGTACGTTTGATAGCAATACAAATCATTGTTGGCTGCGGCAAATGGAGTATCACTATTTTCCATCCTAGCATATAACTTGTGTAAAGGAAACTTCACAAGGAAGGTTGTGTCTGCCCATAAAGGGAAAGATTTACCCCAGATGAATAAAATTCCTAGTTGTGGCTTTTTTTTTTTTTTAAATGGGGTTGGGTCTCGATTAAACATAAAAATGGTATTGTTTTAATGATACTGGTGTAGTTAAAGTGATACAAGCCCGTAGTGTGCATGGAGTTATGCTGGTGTCTAAAGGGACTCATACCAGTGGAGCTATTCTCGTACAGGAAAAGGAGTGAACTCTACCAGCATAACGCCCCATAATAACAGTGTAACTGCATCCGCACGAGGGTGTTGTACCAGTATAACTATTTTGGTAAAATATCCAATCCCTAACTGACACGTTTATACAACTTTTAAGTGTGGAGCCAGCATTCCTATACTTCCCCTCCTTTTTAAAAAAGCTTCTTTGGGGAAAAATAAACAAAACAATTTTCAGTTTTGGGGTCTTTTTCATGATTTCCCTCCCTTCCTCTCTAAAAATGATTTGATTGCTGGAGGAAGTGGTGATTTAAGATGTACCTCTACTTGCTAAGTCACATGGGGGAGGGAATCTAATTTAAGCTAAAACCTGTTCATGTTATCTCCTCTTGTCTCAGGAGCAACCTTCTACTTGGACTTCACTGGTGAAGATGTTCTCCATATATGCATGTTTGCACTAGGGTATGTTTTTAAAAATACCAGGCCAGATCCTCAGCTGATGTAAACTGACATGGTGCTATTGAAATGAATGGAACTTTGCTGATTTACACAGATGCTTACTGTGTTAGCAAATTGAAATTTATTTCTCTGTATGGCTAAACTTTTAAAAAAGGAGGGCGGAGGTTATTGTCCTCTGTGGCAGGAATTATTTTATTGAAACCTGTTTGGGACTCATTATACTACTGCTTTGTCTTCTAGCATCCGTTGATGTGTAGGATAACTGACTCTGAAAACTGTCCTACTAGAATGTAAAATAGCCCATGAAGTCCATATCTTGTCTCTGACATAGGCCCAAGGTAGATGCTTCAGAAGAGTATAAAAGCTCTATTGTGCACACATTTGTGCAACAACTATACTATGCAGGGAAATGTCTTCCTGACCATAGGTGGAGATTAGCTTAGGCCCTGAAGCATCAATCTTGATACCAGTTACCTTTTATCCCCTTTAACATTTAGCATAAGGGACTAAAGGTGTCCCTCCTAATTTGTAAGCAAGACTAGAACAACCAAATAAATGACCATCCTCCGAGAACCCATCCCACATTTTATGCTGAACCTATGTTGGGCTGAGGACAGGGTTTTGGGAGTCCAGTCAAGTACTGCTTGGGTACTCCTACAGTGCAGACAGGATTAGTAAAGCTCTTACTTACTTATCTCGGTACTGAGTCTTGTTACAATGCGTTGATTTTTAAAATAGCTCTCTCTAAGCAGGGGACACATTAAGCTATCTTACAAATTAATACAGAAACACAGACTCACTGAAAGTACTAATTAACCTTGTCTCTTTTCATTAGCATACTGCAGAAATTAGGGCTGACAACTGTCAGTGCATTTACCTACAGACATGCCTAAAAGGTCATACTGTTGAATCCTGGAATTTAGTAAAAGTGAATCAAACTTTGGGCTGTTACCATTCCCCTGTAATTTGTCAAGACTTCAGCACTTCCCATAAGTGCAAATTAATAACTGAGCATTTTGCCAAGGGAAAGGTTGACTTGTTCTGATTACTAGTTGCACACAGCATGGATCTCAATAATGTGAACACAGTCATTATTCAACTAAGAGAGACTGCTTCCTGGTGAGTAGGGCTGTAACTCTGCTCTGCAGGTTCAGTCTCTTCCAGCTCTGTGTTCTGTTCTTCTGGTGCATGATGGACATTCAGAAGAAGCAACAACTGTTGACTTCTTTTTTTTTTTTCCACTCACTTCACTAGGCCTTTTTTCTCCTCTTCTTCCCCTGCTCCTTCTCTTTCAGGTGCTTCGTTGCATTTTTAGGTGTCTTCTTAATCACAAGAAACAAGAAGAAATCCATACCATTTGAACCCTACATCTCCATGGATGCTATGCCAGGTAACAAGAAAAGTCCAATATTTTGCCATTCTGCCTCTTAAACATCCATTGTCAGAATAAAAAGTCAAGTTTTGATTTCTCTCTAAATTTTATTTTATTTTAACACTTTGTTCAGTGTTGCAACCTGTTGGGCTGCTGTGGTATTTTTTCTAATTATTTTTATTTGTTAAAGTGTTTATGCATCCATAACTTTTTCTCTTCATGATGGGTTGCGTCTATATCTTTGGTAGCTCAGCAGTGTAAATGATCACGATGAGGTTGATATGATGAATGCAGCTTTGGCGTCAAATTGTTTTAAAAGGAATACAGAGGGTCTGATCCTCATTTAAGCTAAGGATGCTTTACACTGTTCTAGTTGGTAAAGAGACCTTAAAATGGGAGTGTATCCCTGCCAGAGTGGTGTGATGTGGCCTTAGTGTCTATAAGAATCGGATCTAGAATCTGAAGCAATCTTAATAAAAACCAGATCTTTTAACCTATAAATCACTTTACAAATGCCAATTAGGGAGAAGCTCTGTCCTCATGGATGAGGCAGAGAGGGTAGGGGCGCAATGCTGCACAATGCTGTATGCTTTTAACTCGTACTAACCACAGGGAGAGTTGTGGGTGCACCGTACCTCTGAAAAATCAGGCCATTATTGAAAAATGAACATAATTATACTGCACAGGATGAAGTAATCAATTTGTAGGTCCTGAATATTAATTGTTCCAAGCACTCAATGCCCCTCTCATGAAAGGGGCTCCAGAAATTCAAAAAAGTAAGAATAAACTTTGGGGAAAGGAGAGGATTGTGACTAAATGATGTTCAAATTAATGATAGGTGACTGCCATCACCCGCCCACAAGGAGCTTAGCCACTGTAATTTTCCAGGGTTATTTCTGTCTTTCTGTTTAACATTCACACAGCTAATAGGGCATATTGCTAGCCCTGAAATTGTATGATTTGTCAATAACAGGGCAGAGGAAGAAGGGACTTCTCTTCCTAACTATTGAATCCCTGCCTTTCCTCCCCCTGTTGCAGGCATGCAGAATGTACACGACAAAGGAATTGCAGTTCAGCCTGACCTCAAAGCTTCCTTTTCCTATGGTGCCCTGGAGAACAATGATAGCATGGCAGAGATCTACACTCCAGCCACACTGCCAATAGTGCAGGAGGAGCATGGTTCCAAAAGAGTTTCTGCACTGCCCTACCGTGTGCTGGAGCACAGTAAAAAGGAGTGAGTGCTCTTTAAGAAACTGACTTAGGGCAACAAGAGTGTGGTCTTTATTTATTTATCGCTTTGGTTTTTAGATCCATTAAAATATAAATGAGTATGTTAAAGCTGAACTTCGTATGGTTTAAAACTAGTCTCAAACTTAACTTTCAAGACGGATTATTTGAATAAAGGACTCTCTATAGGTGTGAACTTGGAAGCATTTGTCCTAAGCTAGCAGTAAATCATAGCCACCTTAAAAGGAAGACTAACTTCGAACATGCAATGACAGGCAGTATTGTGGCTCTCTGATATTTACCAGACAGCTGGCACTGTGAAGCTATGTGAAGTACAGGGACCGTCGCTTTTCAGCTCGGCCAGCAGTAGGCACAACACAAACTGAAGTCAACAGGACTGAAAGGCAAAATTTGGTTTCTCATGTATCCATTATGAAGGAGTTCCAGAAAGTTGGACCATGATGTGTTGGTTACCTCATGAACACTTCTTTAACATGGCATTAAAATGTCACTGAACTAAAACAAAAGAAGGTTGTGTGTTAGGAATGGTATAAAACAGTAGAATAAGGAAGTAAATGATCTGATCCACCTTCCTCCTCCCCCACCCCAGACCATAAACGTGTTGCATTTCTCAATAACTGCCACTCTGTGTCTAGTGTTGCATGAGATGTGCATGTTACATGTTGTTGTTTTTTTTGTAGCACCGTTGTGTTAGATTGCACATCAATTTAGGACACAGATGATGGTCACTAGTTTTTCTGATTTCAGAGAATTTGCCACAGGCTGGATTAGATGGTGCAGAAATTGACACAGTGAAGTGCAAGAAATTAAAATGGCATTGTAGTTGTTCAAACTTTAGATTTACCAACTTCTTAGAGTTCTTGTATTTCTTTGTAAGGTCTAAATTCAATTATGTTTCCTGAACAAAAGAGTCAGACTGAGATTTTTCAAAGCTGCCTTAAAGATTTGGATGCTCAATGGGGTCCAAATCCCTTTGGCAGATTAAAAAATCTCAGCCTCCGTGTTGTGAGGTTTTGTTTTCTTCAAAAGTAAAAAGGCAGCAGCCCATTACTTATGAGCTACCCAAGAAGAATAAATGAACCTGCATGGGTCACCACTTGTGAGCAGGATAACAGTAACACAGCAGTGTGCATTCATTCATGATAAAGGGGAAAATATATTTAACTTTCTATCTTCTAAAGGGTGTTTAGAAGTAGGTAGGGAGAAATTCTGTCAGATTAAAGGGACATGGTCAAAATATTTGTTTTTAAGAGTATAATGCTTACAGCTGCATGTAAATTACATCTGCTTTTCAAGCAGTTGCACTTTAACTTTTTTTTTTTTTGGTCTCCTTTCTAAATATATCTGTCTTGCTAAAGAATGGAATTTTAAGTCCGCTCTGTGCATTTCAGCCTATCTTCATAGCAGTGTGGCTGAACAAACAAGCAGAAGCTGCTTTGAAGTCAATAGCAATTGCTTTCTGTGCACTGCACAAGGTTACTCCTACACAAACTGGGTTGAGAGGACCTAGGATCTGCAAAAGCGTGTTTGTGTATTTATATACAGTGGGCCAGATTCTGCTCTCACTAGCAAAAAATCTACAAGAATTCCATTGATTTGGGTAAAATATATCGGAAATAAGAACAGAATTGGTCCTTCTGGATACAATGTTTGCTTTGTTGGCTATAAACACTACTTACACCTGCAAATACTTGCCACTGCTTTGGTACTTTCTGAGCGGCTCGAAAAAAATTGTATAAAAGACCTCCTAAAGGGTGGATAGCCACTGTCTATATTTTTACTTTACACAGAGCTGCTTCACTAACTTGGCACATCTGACAGTTCAGAGCTTATCATTGGCATCCTGTACATTTGAGCTTATGAAACCTAGAGAAATGTCTGTTTTGGGGGTTTTTTTTTTGCCCATCGTGCTTAAGTTAATGGACTAGTATTGCCAGAACATTAAACTTACTAGATTTCCCCATGACATTGATTTAATACCATTGGCTTTCAATCCCCGTAGTCAACGATTTGTGAATGTATGTTGGGCTTTTGTTCATTTAAATTTACAAAGGAGAATGGTAAAAGGGAAGGTGTGTGGGAGGAGGCAAGAATGCTCGCTTCTCATATCTCTTCCCTTTTAATCACTGAGGCAGTAGGTGTTTTGACATTGTGGCTATTAAACCACAGAAACATATTACTTCAGTATAGATCAGCACTAAACCACAAATGCATGCAAATTCAATGTTTAACATTCTAAAACTCTCTCTATCCTGGAGCCCTCTGCAGTAAATGACATAAACTAGTGTCTGATTTAATAGGTTTGATCCTACTATAATAATGTAACTTAGCCACCACTAGACTTCAGTGTTTGGGTTACTGATCCTGCCATAGGCTACATACAGCCCTTTGTGTTACTCAGATGTAGTTTTCATAGCTGCTTCTGGGGTTTCTTAGTGGTATTTAAAAAGAAATAAAAAATTGCAGCTGAGCAATACGCAAAATTCCTGGAGAGTAAATATTTAGGCTCTTTAGTACATGGTTGTATTTATCACTGATATTCTGAAAGAGATTCTCTACTGTGGCTCTAAGAGACACAGCACAGAACTCTAAGCCCAAGAGAAAAGGGGTCTGGTGACTTTGTCACCTTTTGTACTGTCCCCAGGCATAAAAAATAATAGATAGACTTCTACAGATCTCCACAGTGCTGCACCCACACCCCGACACACCCCTCCTGCCCCTGACTCTTGGCACAGCATGTGGCTGTCTTCTGCGGATCCTGCACTGGGGAAATCCATCCCTGGCCAGATCCTGGGGGCTTTCAGATTTTTATGTAGCTCTGACCCTTTTCCTGGGTATAAAGAGTCCACACAGTCTCTTGCCCTAAAGATTTAAGCAGTTCAGCCTCATTTCAAGGGTTAATGGGGCATTTTTAGATGTTCATAGCATTTGCTTTCAATAAAACTCGCTTTTAAAACTTTCTAACAAATGGCTCTAGTGAAGGTGTGATGTGTGTGTATATATGATCTGTATAAAAATAATCGCTTGGGCTGCTCCAGTGTACCATGTTAAGGCAGCATTGGGTGATCTCAATATGCAGATTTGTGACCAAACACACTAACATAGGAGCAGCACCTTCACCAGTGTAACTTTTGTTTTTATTATGTTGGTCCTATTGCAACTCATAACATGGCCAATAGATTGTACTTCATGAGTACTTGCTGCATGTGTTCAATGCTTGATATTTAAAATGGCTTCATAAATCGCCTCCCTTGCATTATTCCTCAATTCCGTGTTGCAGCCACCGTCCCTGTTAACCAAGTAGAAGTGCATGGCACTCCCTCAGAAGCCACATGCCATCTCTGCAGAAACTCTGCCCTCCACTTAAGCAGTCTTCCAGCCCCAGCAGTTACAGGGCACAATTAGGTATCAAACCAAACTTCCCCCACCCACTTAGCAGCTTAGAGCATGCTTACAAGGGCAGGTCTTGTAGATTGGTTTTAATCTCAATTTATACTTTCTTTACAAAATACTCTTAGGGCTCAGATGCCACGGATTATAATTCAGGTTGCAGCAAATATTTAGAGCTCAACTAACGGTTAGAATTTAAAAGGAGTACATCTCCACCTCACTTTCACCTTCCACACATCCCAACCCTCCTTGCAATCTCTAAAATAGTCTATTTATTCTAGAATAGTTTAAGCAGTATATTTTTGTCGGAGCTTCAGTTTATTCAGGGCTTGGCCCTGAGATGTAGAGAGCACTTTCGAAACCCATTGACGCACAACTTCTCAGAATCAAGCCCTTAAAGTGTGCACAGAAACGAGTGGACTGCTCTCTCTCTTACTAAAATGGTGGTGTGTGGGAATACTGCTCCTGTAATCATCCCTTAACTCCTTCCTTTACTCTTAGAATTAAAAACTGCTTTACAGAATGTGAGAGAGACGCTTATTGTCTCCGCAATGGAAACGATGTGGCTTTTCAATGTACCATGCGCTTAAATATATTCTAAATGTCTCTCTCACTTGTAACTTTATACTGTGGAATACAGGCCTGATGTTGGCAGATATACAAATTGATTTGCCTGTGAAGTTTTGTTCACATTAAAACATGTAAATAAAGAGCTTTACATTATGAACTATAATAACTTAATTTTTCATAAGAGATGTTGCATGTTTATTTAATTGTTCTTTAGGTAAGCTCTTCAAAAATGAGACTTAATAAAAGGTTCTAGTAAAATATATGGAACTCTTTCTTGACCAATAAGATAACACTTATGATTGTATTCTGTTCATATTAAGAGAGACATCATGACAGTGGAGCATTATAAGCAATGACTGATACATACATTCAAAGAGAAAAAGTCTAGTTTTGGATGCGTGACTTATAGGGGAAAAAATCCATGGCACTGAGACTAGGTTGGGAATTGCAGTGTTGCCAAGTATCACAATATTTGGTGTTGGTTGGAATTATTTAGCTGGAAAGCCCTATCTCTTGGATTCATGTAATTACATAAGAAAGTTAGTTTAATTTTTTTTTTTTTTTTTTTTTTTTAAATCTAGCCCTTGTGATTTTGGAGAAAAGCTTGAAAATGTGACTCAGGTGTACTACAGAGTTCTATTTAACTTCTGGTTCTTGACCTTTTTTTTTTTTTAAATCTCATGATTTTGAGGGTCTGGGTCATGATTTTTTGAGTGTTTGGGATTGGCAATACTGGGATTAAGGAAGTGGCACTCTTGTCTCTGAGGTGGTACCCATCCATTACCCTGCTGTGATGACTGGAGATGCCGTCTTTGTGGAATATCATGTCTTACATTTTCAAGTCCAACTTGAAAGCTATCAGCATTTCCTATCACTGCCTTTATGAAATACAGATGATAAATTTAGAATACATCTTAATTGAATGCTTGCCAATCTATTGATCCTGACCATATGGGATCCATATTCCAGAGGGATAAGTAGAAGTTAACCCTGAGAATACTCAATTAAATGCATACACTGGGGACTCATATACCAGTGGAAAAAGCACTGGAAGCCATATGTCCTGGTGTTGAAAAGGCTTTTGGCAGGAGTCGCTACATACTATATTTTTAAACTATGAAAGTGAAAATATTAAAACATATAGTAAAGGGGCACTGGCAACATTTCCCACACAGTTTCAACTGGAAAGAGAATCTTCCATTGTTCAGTAGACACTCAGATAAACAACTTTCTTTACATTTGCAGAAGATAACGCTGCCTGCTTCTTATTTCCAGTGTCACATGAAAGTGAGAACAGGCATTCGCATGCCATTGTTGTAGCCAGTGTCGCAAGATATTTATGTGCCAGATGCACTAAAGAGTCATACGTCCCGTAGTGCTTCAACCACCATTCCAGGGGACGTGTGTCCATACTGATGATGGGTTCTGCTCAGTAACAATCCAAAGCAGTGCAGACTGATGCAAGTTCATTTTCATTATCTGAGTCAGATGCCACCAGCAGAAGGTTGATCTTTTTTGGTGGTTTGGATTCTGTAGTTTCCATACTGGAGTGTTGCTCTTTTAAGACTTCTGAAAGCATGCTCCATACCTCATCCCTCTCAGATTTTGGAAAGCACTTCAGATTCTTAAAACTTAGGCCAAGTGCTGAAGATATCTTTAAAAATCTCACATTGGTACCTTCTTTGCATTTTTTGTGAAATCTGCCACGAAAGTGTTCTTAAAATGAACATATGTTGGGTCATCATCTGAGACTGCTACAACATGAAATATTTGGCAGAATGCAGGTAAAACAGAGCAGGGGACATACAATTCTCCCTGAAGGAGCTCAGTCTCACATTTAATTAAAACATTTTTTTAACGAGCGTCGTCAGCATGGAAGTGTATCCTCTGGAATGGTGGCCGAAGCATGAAGTGGCATACGAATGTTTAGCATATCTGGTACATAAATACTATGCTATGCCGTCTACAAAAGTGCCATGCAAATGCCTGTTCTCACTTTCTGGTGGTACTGTAAGTAAGAAGAGGGCAGCATTATCTCCTGTAAATGTAAACAAACTTGTCTGTCTTAGCGATTGGCTGAACAAGTAGTAGTGCTGAGTGGACTTGTAGGCACTGAAGTTTTACACTGTTTTCTTTTTGAGTGCACTTATGTAACAAAAAAAATCTACATTTTTAAATTTCACTTTCACGACAAAGATTGCACTACAGTACTTGTATGAAGTGAACTGAAAAATACTATTTATTGTTTTTACAGTGCAAATATTTGTAATAAAAATATACACTTTGATTTCAATTACAACACAGGTTACAATATATATGAAAATATAGAAATACATCAAAATGTTTAATACATTTCAATTGGTATTCTATTGTTTAACAGTGTTACTAAAACTTAGATTAATCTCAATTAATGTTTTAAAACACAATTCTTTTTTTTTTTTTTTCCGGTTAACTGCAATTAATTGACAGGCCTAATATAAATTTTAAGTTCCTAGGGGCAGGGACTGACTCTCACGATGTGTGTACAGCACCTTGGGCAATGGTGACGTTTTTAGTGCAGATCTCTAGATGGTATTGTAATAAAAATAAATAAATAACGAAACTGGGAAGAAGTCAGAATGGATCAGCAGATTAGAGGGAAAGAGAAACCTGTGTGTGTATATGAACACACAATATGGGCGGGGGTGTTTACACATACACAGAATATGATAGGGGCCTAGAAATCTTCCTGTGTGTCTGTATGCGCACTGCGGTAGAGTCCCAAAGACTGCAACAACAGTGTGGTGAGTACATTAGAATTATTTTTAAGGGTTTGCTAGCTCCGGATACCCCGTCTTTAGTGATTACAGTGTTCAGCACTGACCCAGGCTCAACCCAGGGACCCCCACAGCCCTTTGGCGAGGGATGGAGCTGCTGCAACTTCAGCTTGTCCCAGCTTCATCCATCACTCCAGCCAGAGCTCTGCCCTCTCTAATGTGTCCAGCTCCCCAGTCCCTTCTCCACATTACTCCCCAAGGCCCCTTTAGCCCAGCCTATCCCCCATATTACGCCCCAAGGCACTGCCCCCTTTAACCCAGAACCCTCCACCAACCCCCCAAAGGAAATGCCCCCCTTAACCCACCCCTCCCCCACATTACGCCCCAAGGCAATGCCCCCTATAACCCAGCCTATCCCCCATATTACGCCCCAAGGCAATGCCCCCTATAGCCCAGCCTATCCCCCATATTACGCCCCAAGGCAATGCCTCCTATAGCCCAGACCCCCCCACTTTACCCCTCCCAGGAAATGTCCTCTCAACGCAGCCCCTCCCCCACACTGCCCCCCCCCCCACCAAATGTCCCCTCAACGCTGCCCCTCCCCCACACTGCCCCACCCAGGAAATGTCCCCTCAACGCAGCCCCTCCCCCACACTGCCCCCAAGAGGGTACGGGGGGCGGGGCTACATCCCATCCCACACACCCCTTCCCACGGGAGTGGCTCCTCACAGTCAGGCGAATATCTGGCGACGGCGGACAGGCAAGAGCCGGCGCATGCGCAAGAATCGCGTCCCCCCCGCTCGCTCCTTTCCATCCGGGTCCCACTCCCTCCCTCCAGCTTTGGCGATGCGGGGACGGGAGCGCGCCCGCTCGCGCGTCCCCGGGGAGAACCACGGTGCGCGCGCCCGGACGGGGGGGGCCGCTCCCTCAGCTGCTGCCGTCGCTGCCAGCTTCCCCCCCGCCTTGCGTCCTGCCCGCCCTCCTCCGAGAGGGCTGCGAGGCCTGCGCGGCTCCGACGGGAACCCCAGGCGGGGACGGTGAGTCCTCCGCGCGGAGACCGCCCCCCCCTCCATGTTCTCCCCCGTCCCCTCTCCCTCACAACTGCCCCTCGGGGAGCCGCCTCGTGCCTCTCCGTGGCCGCTTCCCCGGGGGGGGGCGGACGCGCGCGCGCGCGCGGGCAGTTAGCCGCCCTGGGGCGGCGGTGGGTTTCGCAGCCGCCCCGTGTAAGGGGCGGTCTCCGCTGCGTTTAAAGGGCGGGGATGGGCTGTTTGCCCATCTGAGTGTCACCCCCTCCCGACATATCCCTCGGTGCTGCTGCGGGCAGCAGGCCCTGGGTGTGAAGGGGGAATGGCTCGATGGGCGGGGAGAGCTTCCTGGGCTGCCTGCTCCCACTCGGATCCCCCGTTTGCCTGGCCCCGAGGAGAGCTGGAGGTGTGGGGGTTAAGTGGGTGGGGATGGGCGACGTACTGCACAGGAGCAGGAGTTGCCCAAAGTTTGGAGGCCCCCCCCCCCCCCCATCTCTCTCCCTCTCCCTGATGCAGCACTTGCTGTGCTTTCTTCTGCAACTTCTGAAGCTTGCAGATCTCTTCTGGAGGCATGCGATGGTGGATCAACTCCACAAAGCTTCTCTCCTTCAAATGGGAATGGCCTGCCTGTTTGCATCCTGCCTGTGGCACCGATTGCTCTGATGTCTCCGGCGCAAACGGAATACTTGAGCTCCAATATTCAGTTGTGCGTGTAGAGAATTTAAACAATTATAAAATCACCTGTATGGTGACTACTAAAATAATCAAAGTTTATTTGTGAAGCTCTTGCTCCAAAGCAACATATTCAAAGCAATTTCTGCACTGCACTTCATAAGATCCGGAACTTGCTGTTGTTTGCAGCTATAATTGATGATGTGAGACATAAAAATAGGCATTTTGTTGTAAGGTTACATTTATTTATCTCTAGTTCAGTACACTGTGATATAATACAACCTATTATCAACAGTCATGGAGTGGTTAGGCATCACATGCTCAGTGTGCTGTTTTCTAAGGTGTTTTGTTTGGCTTCTTCCTGTGTTTGTATGTTTTGAAAGGGTCTTAAATGCTCTTGTGGTCTGAGAACCAAAACAACCTACTTAACCATTTAGTTGATTCTTGATTTCTTCATTTCCTCTTGTTTGTTATAACAGAACATGTTATTTCTAAACTTCGGTGCTGATCTTGCAAACACATTGACTTAAATGAGATTTCTCAGGTAAGTAAAGTTACACATGTGTTTGTGTTGGCAAGATTCGTCTTAGGCTATACACTTTGGGAGCAGATATTTCTGTCTGTAAAGTGCCATGAATGTTTTAGCCTTGTCAATATTAAAGACTTCTGGAAATTTTCTGACTATTGCACTTGTAATGGTAGGAGACAGGAGATGCTAATGTAAATCACCTGTTGCTGGCGTTCTTTCCATTCTATCATCTAACAGTGCTCAGAGCAGGTCTAGAAAAAATATTAAAAGCACTGGTGGTACATGGTCACCACCTGTTATTTCTCTCTATTGCTTGAGCAATAGGGGAGAATTTTGAAAAATCCTCATTGTTCACAAGGCTGTATAAAGTTTTTGTTTTTTTTTTTTTTTTTTAAACACCTTGTCAGTATTTCTAAAAGTGCTTATTACCTTGGTATCTAAGTGTGCTAACCAGATCATATGACTTCTCACTGGAATAAAGGAATTAATAAGAGGTCAAGCTCAATTGAGTGGCTAAGGCTCCTGGTTTGGTTCACAGAATCGATGTAGACCTAGTGTATGAAATCACTTAAGCATCTAAAAACGTGGGAGAATTCAAACAATGTACATTAGCTAAAGGAAGATATGATGTTTGGGATGCCTAACTACACGCAAACTGTATTGAATACTGTGCATTTCTCTCATTTTCTGGGTTAATATTGGGGGATGGAAGGACAGGAAAAAAGCAACAACAGAGAAAAATAAAAGTATTTCTGACCCAGCTCCCTGTTCAGGTTACCAAGCCACCATCTGTTCCTTCTAGAATTACCATCTTTCCTTCTGGAACAGGAAGCCAGATCTCTCTGGTCCTGGCTTCATTTTGTTAGGAGTTGAGCACGGACATAACACACATGTATATATCTTCCATTACATTGCCTTACTCTAAGGTACCATCTTGCATTTACACTTAAACTAATTTGTTAACATAAACATATCTAGCTAATGTGTAGGATTTTTGTAACATAATCAATATTTTCACATACTTGAGTGGACCAAAATTTAGGCGAAAATTGGTAAAAACCAAAGAATAGCTTTTATAAAACCAAGAAAGTGGTTTTGGTAAAAACCAAAAATGAAGTGCCTAACCATGAGGTAAGTAAGATTATTTTATCTCCTTTTTATAGAAGAGAAACTGAGGTAGAGAGTTTGTGCTTCACGCTCATGAGCCCATTAAAAATACCTAAATAGAGATTGCTGTTTGCCCAAGGTCACTCAATGAATGAGGGTCAAAGCCTGCTTTAGAGCTTTGATGGTCTCAATGTAGTGCTCAGACCACTTACTCACTACACAGTGCTTCTCTTTCCTGTCTTGCCTAGTCTCTTAAAAAAATGCTGTAAAATATTTGTATATAGTCTTTTAAAAGGGTAGACTTCCCTCTACCCTGCTTGTAATAATTAATTCTTAAATACCATATGTACATCAGTTAGTTTATTTGGGTATCCCACTCTAATTTTAGTGGAGAATTGAATGGCTTTGTGATTAGCCTTTTATAGAGTTTAGTGGTTGCTGCAATGCCAGCTATGGTGTTTGGGTACTGATATTTTTGGCAAGTCTGCAAAAAATAAATATCCTATAAAAATTAAGAGGCGTAGGTTTGTTATTTAATAACTAGAATTAGGGGAGGCATTCTTATTTTTTTTCAAACAAAAATAGTTCAAGCTATGGATCTAAGCTACTTGACACTTTCCTTTCTGATTATTTTTTACACCAGCAAAGAAGGTTGTAGTAGTGCAAATAATGCAGAACTGCTGCTCTCTGCTGCTAGGAGTTTTCTTTGTGGCCCAATAAAATGAGCAGAAAAGATTTGTTAAAACTCAGTTTTTGGCTAGAATTGGCACTAATGTAGAAAACCCTCATTTACACAGACCTTGTTTGCAGTAGCTGAAGGGAACAACTGCGGTCTCCTCTGCTGCTTACAACTACCCAAGCATCCTCTTTTATACCTGAACTTACCAGATGCATAATTTTATACCTGATTCATTTTTTGTCAGTTTTAGGGAAACTAGTTATCTGCATCATGGTACTAGAATTTGTAAGCTACCACCATCATCCCAGAATAACTTAGTACGGTGCTAAACTTTCACTTCACAAACCAGAAAATGATGTATAATATTTTTGTTGCTGCGACCGAACTATTCACAACATGTTGAGGTTCATTTATAACAATGCTGCACTTGAAGATGGTGGAGCTATTCACAGTGTGTAAAGTTGAGTGCCTGTCTTTACAGGATCACGGCCTTTTTTGGTACCTGTAATCAAGGATCTTAGAGTACTTCGTGACAGTGGGTAAGTGGCAATCTTCTATTTTATAGCTGTGGAAACAGGTAACAAACATTGAGTAACAAGGCATCACCTCAATTGAGCAAGAGGCAGAGCTGGAAAGAGAAGCTGGGAGTCTCCCAACTGTGCTTTAGTCAACAAGCTTCCCTTTTCTGCAGTAATAATGTATATCTATATAGCATTAATATATTTAATAACTTCTTAAATTGCTGTTCAGCAAAAGTCAGCATTTTCCTCACGTTAAAGGTGTTCATGCTGTAAATGGGGAAATGTGATTATGTAGTGGGCTGAGCGCACATCTACAAATCAGGAACTCCAAGGCTCTAATCTCAGCTCTGATTCTGAGCTGTGCTGGTCTTGGGCAACTGATTTTAACTTCTGCATGTGTTTGTTTTATTTCCATCTGCAGAAGAGGGATGATGATTGTCTGCCTCACCTCAGAGTGAGGATGAACCAGTCCATGTTTAAGTTGTTCAGTGCTAAATGACGGTCTTACGTGAAAACACTTACAAATGGGTCCTTGTGTCCATGTTAAGATACTTATTGTATGATATTGTTAAACTTCACTAGACCAGTTTAGGTACAGTGCAAGGTCATTGTGACATTTAGCCTCTTTCAGCTACTATGTTTTACTTCCATCTGCATCATATTAGCTGAATCACTTCATGCTATACTTCAACCACTTTACTGTGTGTTGTTTTGTACTGCACCCTAAAATTCTATCTGTATTTAAATTATACTTTGTTGCTTTACTATGTACATACATTGTTTACATAGTGCAGATTGTCTTTTAAACAATTTGTTGTGTATCCTAGTAACAGTACACTTCCTCATTGTGTGTTACTGTCACAGTTGATTATTGCAGCGTCTGATGACATCAGTGTTGTGAAGGAGTAAATGTTATTTCTAGTTATAAAACCCAACTTTTAGGATTTTAAAACTTGTCTGTGTTGGAATTTTGGAATTCAGCCTAATCATGAGTAGATGGTTCTCCCCCCTCCCCTTTACTCCCCAGTCTGGTTTAAAGGTGTCTTTTGGAATGCATGTCCTTCAACTTCTGTACGTTGATTTTTTTCCCCCCACTTGACTGCTAGGAATGACATATTGATTATTTTATATTTGATTTTAAATGCCTACTATTTACCAGTCATACCAGTTGCTTTTTCTTTACTGACTTTGTTAAAATGTAGAGTTGCTTGATGATTAAACTCTGACACCAGCTCCTGACTCTTAAAGTAAAGACTAAAAAATACAAAGATTTAAAGTATGTGAGGGTGGTGATTTTGATTCAAGGAGATTTTTCATTCACTTCATCTTCTCTCCAATTCAGGATTTATGCCTATGAATCTGAATAACCACAATTTAATGAGTAAGAGTGAGTTTGTCTCAAGAGTGGGATGATGGTGCCTAATGTTGATCTGTGGCCTACGCTATAATGTTTTTTCAGTGAATAAGTTCTAAATATTTGGCATTTGTTTTTAAATTTGTCACTCCTGTTTGTATTTCAGACATAATGAAACTTACCAACATTGATTTTATATGAACAAGTTTGCTGTGATTAGTAAAATAATGCTAAATCACTTCAAGTTTAAATGGAATGAAGTAACTTTTACAAGTACAGCTTTGTAATTGGATTTGTATCAGATAACACTACCTTTCACATTTATTAGAAACAAAACATGATTTGATTGCTCAGACTTCTATATAATGTATGATATGCAAAAATCTGTTCTCAAGTACTTTGCATTTCTCTAGTGCCTTCCACTCAAAGATCTCATAGTAGTTTACAAACAGTAATAGATTAGTCCCAACACCACTGTGTTGTAGGAAATCTCCACTTACAGCTAAGGATACTAAAGCACAATGCTTGAAGTGACTTGCCCTAGGTATCGCTACAAATCTGGAGTTTAACCAGGATTAGCACCAAGCCCTCCTGACTCTCCATTCTTTTCTTTTAAATCCAGACTCTCTGCAAGAGAGACAATAGTTATTTTTAAACCATGTGGAAGTTTTGTGTGTTAAAGATATTTCACTAGTTGCTGGTCAGTTGACCTACAAATATGTAGCCAGTCAAATACCAACTTTGCTTACCTCTGTGAAGGAAACCACTGATATCCATCCACCAGAGAGCAGAATGAATTTCCGCTTGCTTGAATTACCCTTGTGGAATATTTTAACAAACATGATTTATCCTACTGATGTGATCAAACCAACATGTAGGCTTCTTTTTTGTTTTTCTTCTTGGACTCTTCAGGACACACAGATCTGGTCTTTTTCCTTTCGACCGTTCTGTGTTGACAGTTTTAGTGCACAGAGTGCTGTACTGCACAAGCCCAGCATATGCATCAAATTGTAAATGTAGCATGCTGCTTTTCTGAAAGTGTGTGTGTTTCAAACTCTCAGCCTGGCCAGAAAAGGAAGTTTTATACTTTCAGAAGCTTTTTTATCAGCCTGTAATTAAAAACAACAACAAAAAACAAAGATTGATTTAAAGGATATTTACTTTTGTTTTTAAATTTAAAACAACTATCGTTAGTTTTTTAAATCACTGGTATGGTACATATTCCGTGACTACTTTTGTATACAATCTTTTACATGTGCTCTTTTATCGCATTTTTCATGCGTGATCTCAAAGCCCCTTCCGTACAAAGCCATATTTTACAGAATGGAAGCCTGTGGTACAGAGTTCTGGGACCCTCACACCCTAAAAGGTTCTCGAGCCTACACAACAATGAAACAGCCCCCTGCGTCCACGTCGACTGGCCCAGGCCAGTCGCTGTTTTTTCTTTGCTGTGTAGACTTACCCTTAAGATCACACTGTGAGTGTTAGCATATGTAGGAATAGAACCTAGGTCTCCTGTTGCTCAGTCCCATGCCTTTTTGCATGTGCCTCCTTTCAGTTTAATATGTCCATATGCTGAGCATACACAAACACATGCACACTGTCTTAGTTATATGAGAGAAAATTTAAATACTCCATCTGCTTTTCAGTCATTACATTGTTTAGTGTCAGTAATCTGCATATTAGAACTCCTTAAATGACACAGTAGAATGTAACCATTCTGAAGGAGCTGTCATGGACTCTGATGTTGATAATCTGTGGAGTAAAGAAGGCTTTCTTACCACTGTGGTTAGGGTTGCCAACTTTCCGAATGTAGAAAGCAGAACAGCCTTACCCAGCCCCCTGCCCTGCCCCTTCCTGAAGCCCCACCCCTACCACGCCCCTTCTGTGAGGCACCCCCCCTCCTTCCACTCTCCCTCCTTCCATTGCTTGCTCTCCCCTCCCCTTGCTTGATCTCCCCTCCATTCACTCACTCATTTTCACCTGGCTGAGCAAAGGGTTGGGGTGTGGAAGGGGGTGAGGGCTCTACGTTGGAGCTATAAATGAGGTGTTCAGGGTGACAGGGGAGACTGGGCTGGGGAAGGTGGTTGGGGTACAGGCAGGGCCGGCGCTAGGATTTCTGACGCCCTAGGCGCCGGGACATTTCGCCGCCCCCCGCGCGGGTCTCGCGGCTCCCTGACCCCGGGGGCACCCCGGGCTGTCCGCGGCGGGGACAGGGTCCGCTATCACGCGCATCTCGCGTCTGCGGCTCTCTCGCTGGCGTGTGTGCCTAGCCCTACTTCTGCCAGCCACCACGGGCTGCAGGCAGGTGCGCCGCGGCAGCTCAGACTACGCAGCGGCCGCTGCAACCATTTAAAAAATTTTGGGGGGGCGCCGCTTTTTGCGCCCCAAATCGTTGGCGCCCTAGGCAACCGCCTAGTTCGCCTAAATGGTTGCACCGGCCCTGGGTACAGGGGGCATGAGGGCTCTGCTGAGGGAGCAGGCTCTGGGTGGGGCTGTGGATGAGGGGTGCGGGTGCAGGAGGGAGTTTGGGTGCGAGTGGGGGTCGGGGCTGGAGCAGGGAGTTGGGGTGTGGAAGGGAGTTTGGTTGCGGGCTCTGGGCTGAGCTTACCTCAGGCAGTTCCTGGAAGTGCTGGCATTTTCTCCTTCAGCTCCTAGGCAAGAAGCGCGGCAGAAAACCTAACTGGTGACGATGGTTTTTACTGTTTAAAAGTTATGGGAGGAGGGGTTTAGAGAGAGAAAATGAAGGCGTTCTCTGAAGTAAGTGAAGCAATCAGGATGTTAGGAATCATTAAAAAGGGGATAGAGAATAAGACTGAGAATATATTATTGCCCTTATATAAATCCATGGTACGCCCACATCTCAAATACTGTGTACAGATGTGGTCTCCTCACCTCAAAAAAGATATTCTAGCACTAGAAAAGATTCAGAAAAGGGCAACTAAAATGATTAGGGGTTCGGAGAGGGTCCCATACGAGGAAAGATTAAAGAGGCTAGGCTCTTCAGCTTGGAAAAGAGGAGACTAAGGGGGATATGATAGAGGTATATAAAATCATGAGTGATGTGGAGAAAGTAGATAAGGAAAAGTTTTATTTACTTATTCCCATAATTCAAGAACTAGGGTCACCAAATGAAATTAATAGGTAGTAGGTTTAAAACAAATAAAAGAAAGTTCTTCTTCACACAGCGCACAGTCAATTTGTGGAACTCCTCACCTGAGGAGGTTGTGAAGGCTGGGACTATAACAGTATTTAAAAAGGGAACTGGATAAATTCATGTGGCTGAGTCCATAAATGGCTGTAGCCAGGAAGCGTAAAGAATGGTGTCCCTAGCCTCTGTTCATCAGAGGATGGAGACAGATGGCAGGAGAGAGATCATTGCCTGTTACCGGTTCACTCCTTCTGGGGCACCTGGATTGGCCACTGTCGGTAGACAGATACTGGGCTAGATGGACTTTTGGTCTGACCCGGTACGGCCGTTCTTATGTTCTCTGTGGCCTGGTCTACACTACGCATTTAAATCGATTTAAAGAGCATTAAATCGATTTAACGCTGTACCCGTCCACACTACAATGCCCTTTATATCGATATAAAGGGCTCTTTAAATCGATTTCTGTACTCCACCCCGACGAGAGGAGTAGCGCTAAATTCGATATTAACATATCGGATTACGGTTAGTATGGACGGAAATCGACGTTATTGGCCTCCGGGTGGTATCCCACAGTGCACCACTGACCGCTCTGGACAGCAATCTGAACGCGGATTGCAGCGGGCAGGTAAACAGGAAAAGCCCCGCAAACTTTAGAATTACATTTCCTGTTTGCCCAGCGTGGAGCTCTGATCAGCACGGGTGGCGATGCAGTCTCAAATCCAAAAAGAGCTCCAGCATGGACCGTACGGGAGATACTAGATCTGATCGCTGTATGGGGAGACAAATCTGTTGTATCAGAGCTCCGTTACAGAACACGAAATGCCAAAGCATTTGAAAAAAAATCTCCAGGATACACAGCGCTGCGTGACAAGCGTAACGGGAAGCCAGAGACTCAAATGGACGCTCATGGATGGAGGGGGGTACTGAGGACTCCAGCTATCCCACAGTCCACAGCAGTCTCTGAAAAGTATTTGCATTCTTGGCTGAGCTCCCAATGTCTGTAGGTTCAAACACAGTGTCTGGCGTGGTTCAGGGAATAGCTCCTCAGTTTTCCCCCCACCACCACGTGAAAGAAAAGGGAAAGAAAATCATTTCTTGACTTCTTTCAATGTCACCTATGTGTACTGAATGCTGCTGGTAGACGCGATGCTGCAGCAGTGAAGAGCAGTATCCGCTCCTCTCCCCCTCCCTGGTGGTAGACGGTGCAATATGACTGATATCCGTCGTCGCCATCAGCCCGTGAGTGCTCCTGGCTGGCCTCAGGTGAGGCTGCCGGGGGCGCCTGGGTGAAAATGGGAATGACGCCCAGTTACTCCCAGTAGATGGTCCAGAACGCCTGGTAACCGTCTTCATCATAGCAACTGGGGGCTGAGCTTCATCAGCCCCCTCCCTTTCCTGTGTAAAGAAAAAGATTCTGTTACTGCCTGGAGTGTCATAGCCCGGGAGGCTGCTGCCCCCCTCATTTTATCTCACTAACAAGTCTCTGTTTCTTATTCCTGCATTCTTTATACTTCATGACACAAATGGGGGGGGGGGACACTGCCACGGTAGCCCAGGAAAGGTTGGGGAGGAGGGAAGCAACGGGTGGGGTTGTTGCAGGGGCACCCCCTGTGAATACTGACACGGCGGAGCAGCTGTGCTCTGATACACTGGTCCTCTAATACACTTGCCCCTTATTCTAGGCAGGACTGACTCTATTTTTAGAAACCATAAGGGAGGGATTGACTCAGTCCCAAGTGAGTCAATCCCAATTTTGCTTTTGCGTTGCGCCCCTGGCCGATTTCAGCCAGGGGCACTCATGACAGCAGCGGACAGTACAGAGGGGGAGAGATAACCGTCATCTCATTGCCAGTTTTCTCCAGCAGTAGACAGTACAGAACGACTGGTAACCATCTCTGCTATCGTTGCAAAAGCAAGTGAATGCTGCTGTGTAGCGCTGGAGTATCGCCTCTCTCTCCGCGGCATCCAGTACACATACGGTGCCGGAAAAAAAAAGCTGAACGGGCTCCATGGTTGCCGTGCTATGGCGTCTGCCAGGGCAATCCAGGGAAAAAACGGCGCGAAAGGATTGTCAGCTGATGTTTTCCCGGAGGAAGGAATGACTGACAACATTTACCCAGAACCACCCGTGACAATAATGATTCAACCCAGAATCCAAGGGGCGGGGAGACTGCGGGAACTATGGGATAGTACGGAAGAGCTACCCACAATGCAACGCTTCAGAAATCGACGTTAGCCTCGGACATGGACGCACAACGCCGAATTACTGTGCCTAGTGTGGCCGCATGAAATCGAATTTATAATATCAGTTTTATAAAACCGATTTTAGCTAATTCAATATTATCCCGTAGTGTAGACATGGCCTGTGTTACAGTAATTTAGTTAATTTTCCTTTATTACCCTCTTTGCCTTCCCTCAGACTTCACTGGCTTGCTTGGTTCTTCTGTGTCAAGTTCAAGTTACTTGACCTTTTTCAAGGCTTTCAGTAACTCAGCCATATTTAGTGTGTGTCTGCCCATATGTCACCCTTACAAAGTCCCATTTCTCTGTGCCAAATACCCTCTCTTTCCTCCTTTGCACATGATAAGTACTTGTCAGATAAATTGTTAATTTTGAGGTGCGGAGTCCCTGGGGTTTAAGCCTTTTGTAAAAGGAGTGTGTCCCCTTGTCATTCTATGACTAACACAGCTGGCATTTTCAGTGCTATTTGCTCATGACTCAGTTTGACTTGGTGAACCCTCGCCCTCTTAATACCCTTGGCTGGCTGGCCTGGAAGGATCTCTTAAAATTCAGAGCTTCCAAGCCACTCAGTATTTTGTTTTTTAGTCTATCTTTATGACTTTTTTTCCTTCACTTTTAGATGAGTTAGCCCTCAGGGAATCGTTAATTCTTCACCAGTTACACAAGCAGGTTCTGGCATGACATCTCTTTTCCCCTGGTCTTGTTTAATCAATGCATTTGGAATATTTTATTCAGAAAATCATGTGTAAAACTCACTTTTGCTGGTCAAGTTAGGTCCGATCTACACACACAATTGCATTGGTTTACTGAATGACATGATGTTGAGCTGATGCAACTTTGTGCATGAACGTTAAGTAGTTTATAAATGTATCCACATGCAGTTTCATTGGCTTAACTAAATAAGTTAACATCACATGTTTGGTTAAACCTTTGTAACTTCTGTGTGTGAACAGGCTTGTTTACATCAGGTCATTGGATGTAAACTCCAATGCCAACTTCCATGTATGTTTCAAAAATGTCCTAATGTGTTTAGAAGTGTGGTGATCACATGGATGTGGCGCCTCAGTACTGCAGTGCACAAGCACTTTATAAATATCTGCATCAGTAACTGGGGATATCAAATAATTTTTTTCCTCATTTCCAAAAAATTTTTCCTAAGGGTATCTGGCTATTGTCAGTTATGCTTGCTTTAAACAAACACATGAGTGAGCATGGATTGATTTCCCCCCCTCCCCCCCATGCACATACTGGTTACAGTTAATGGCATTTTAGCTGACTGTTTCAAAGGAATAAGCTAGTTAAGCAAATAAAATATTCAAAACAAACAACTGCAGATAGTAAACAAATACGTTGGGTGCCAGTTTTTCCAGTGTTCTGCGGAACTTACTCCCCATCCCCAAACAAATATCCCTTCTTCCAGAGATTACACATTAATATACAGTAATGTAACTTTTCCTTTCTCACCACAAAAGTGCTCTTGTGTTTTAGCAAGAGTTGACAGCATGTGTTATATAAAATGCAGTTGCTTATGCAAAAATAGTTCATATTCTAAGGTCTTTGGTTTAGTATGCTATGTGATATCTTGTTTGCATTGCATTTTATTTCCATTTCACATTTATTGGGGATTGCATGTATAGCACTGTGCAGACTACCCATACAGATTAGACTATTTTATTTTTTTTTTCTATTCCTACAGTGTCTGTTGTGGAAGACACCATTGATCCAGCAGTTAGAAAAAGGGGCTTGGAGTCAGGAATACTGGGTTTTGTTCCTGGCTGTGCTACTGAGTTGCAAGGAGCTTGGGCAAGACACTTAACTTTACAGTGTGTGTGTTTTTTCCATCTGTAAAATGGGGAGACTTTACAACTCTCGCTAGCTGGGTGAAGCTTGTTTATAAAATACTTTGACATACTCCGAGAGAAAATTGCTATCTAAATGCAGAGTGTTATGGCATTGAGGAAAGCTTGTAAAACAGTTTCCTAATACTTTAATTTTCTGTTACTTTAACAAAAATTGTTTACATTTGTTAGAATGGATGGTTTCTTATATTCCTTTTCACAGCTCAAACAGTTGAGTCTCAGGTTTATAGGAATGAGATAAAATGGTTCTGTACTGCAGGCTGTAGGCAGCCTCCGCACTGATTTCTCTTTTCTGCATAAAATGATTCATCTCAAAAAATAACTGTAGCAGGAAAATGTGATTTACTGGTAAATTCAGTACTTGTAATCCTCCGTTTTCTCTCTTAACAGATTCTTGTTAGAAGCCCTGGCACATAAAAGAGAGTTGTTTTTGGTGGACAATACTCAGAGACACTATGAAATCCTGGAGTGACAGCCAGACAGACGTTTACAGCAGTGACCAAGAAGAGGAAGAAGAAATGATCTTTGGAGAAAATGAAGATGATTTGGAAGAGATGATGGATTTAAGTGACTTGCCTACCTCACTCTTTGCTTGCAGTGTGCCAGAAGCTGTGTTTGAGGTACAAGAAGAAAAGGTAAGAGTACATAGGGTATAGTGATCTAAATTGGTGCAATTGTAGTTAAAGCCTATTTTGTCCAGATTTTCAGTGTTGTTACTTATTCTAGCAGGTGAAAAATAACTAGATTTGCCAATGAGTTCAAATTGGTTTCAATGCTGCTTGCCAATAAATTCAAATTGGACTCTGCTACTATAAAACAGCTAGTAGTGTAAAATCTTTCTAGCATCTCAGTTTGGTGGTATGGCTGTAGTACTTTTCATAGCCCGTCTCCATGCAGATTTCCTGCCTTACATTTTATAGTCCAGGGAGGACTTAAATATTTGATTCCAGGACAAGGATCACTGTTAAAAGAATAGTATTGGTTCACAGTATACTTTGTCAGACTTAATGAATAAGAAATAACGATTTGAAAGTGGTCTGAAATTTCTAATCTAAACAGGGCTTCTCTGGGCCATTATCTTATTTTTTTATTCAGTCAGATGTGTAGTTATCCTTTGCTTCTAATGGCTATCAGGAAGAATCTTCTACAGCGAATGAGTTCTGTAAAGCAAACTATGGCTGAAATGTGAACCGTTAATGTAATGGAGGAGGGCTTGATCTGTAACTTCCTTCCAGTTTTAAATTACAAAACTATGAAGTCTACTACAGTTCTTTCTAAAATTCTGCATGCTGCCTGGGGGAAGGTGTGGTATCAGCTGGGAAACATTGTTCTGCAAATCAGGGATGCTAGGTGGTGTCCTTCAGTTTGACTCAGGGTATGGCTACATTAGAAATTTCAAAGTGCTGCCCCGGCAGCGCTTTGAAGTGTGAGGGTACGTCTACACTGCACGATTATTTCGAATTAGCTTAAACCGATATTACAAAACAGATCTAATAAAATCGGTTTAGCGCGTCCACAGTGGGATCACGAAATCGATTG